>NC_081184.1:9320161-9585453 GCF_029867415.1 Vicia villosa | reverse complement strand
GTATTTCCTAGCTCTCTTTCTTCCGTAATCCATGGTATAGATCCTTAAGTCCTTTCTCCGTTTCTCTCTTTCTATGAAGTTCAAAACGTTCGTTATTTAGTTTCCTTGAAAAACGACTCGAAAAAGACTCTTTTTTTGTTTTTAATTGTTTATTAATGAATGATGCATGAATGCATGAATGCACACACAAGAGTTTTAAACAAACATGGCGTTGAAGGGTATAGTGGTCATGAAGTCAAAACGCAATCCCCGCCCCAATGGTAAACTAAGGTTAAGGATTTTTGTACCTGTAGAACGGGTTCTAAGGGTCTCAGAGTTTTTGCTCAACCTTAAAGATACGTTGATTGGTATCTATAAGAGAGTTTTCTCTGAGTGTAGTATCTGCGTGACAATTACTTCCGTAATCACCGCTCTACGTCCTAAAAAGGCTTTAAGTGGGGTTAATGTGTTTCTAGGTCCTCCTGGTACAAATCAGTCTCGGAATGCAGTGGCGCAGTTAATCACAACCAGCCAGGCAAATCCCAAGAGTAGACTTGGAAACCAAGATTAGAGGGCCTTCACCGGGAAGACATCCTCCATCCTATCTTATGTTGCACTCAAATCCGGGTATAGGATTTCTCACCACAAGGGGGAATCAAGCCCTTTCCCGATACAGAATAAACAAAATAAACAAATATATATGCAACAAACACATGATATGACACAGAGGTTAGGCAGGACCTCTCTTGTTTGAGGGGGAATTTGGCATCCCTAATTCCTCATTGGGGCTGGACCAGCAACAGGTCAACCATTGGTTTGGATGAAAAACCAAGGTTTTGAACACTTATATCCCCAGCAGAGTCGCCATTTTTCTGTGGTGTCGTTTTCTTTTACCTCCCCGTTTCACTTGGGAGGACGGCACGCTAAACCCTTCACGCGAAATTTGGAAGGAGAATGCGCCCGTGGTGGGATGAATTTTGTTTCAGTTCTTCCTATGATATCACACGAACTTTCTTATTTGTCCTACGAGTAGGAAAGGGAAAAAAAGATCTCAACTAAACCCTAGGAGTTTGCTAAGTGTGGGGATTTCACCTAGACTAGAAATTCTGGAGTCCGGGAGGTCGGTTATACATAGGGAAGTGTTTAAACACCCTACATATCTGTAGTACTCTACAGGAACCTTCTCTGTGTCATTGTGTTTGTGTTTATTGCTATGATTGGGAAAGTTTCTCCTTTGTATTAGGAGAGAGAATTGAATTGATTTTAAAAGACAGACAGACAGACAAACTGACTATTTTTGGTATTTTATTAGCTCGCTGAGATTCCTTGTGAACCTCATGCCTACATATCCCTAGTGGAAGTCAGAGCTTAATGTAGTTCGGGGAACTAACTAGGGAAATTAATTATTTTTGGTGCCTTGCTTGAAGCTCAAGGTTGAAGCTTGGAATTAAATCTCTGTTTACAGTAAAGAGACATGAAATTATCTCTACAGAGAGGTATTTGTACTATTCTACCACAAACATTTAAAGGAGTGACAGAATAACTGAATTCATTTCATTCAAGAAGGGGACCTTACTTGTGTATGTGCAAGTATACCAGTCAAATGCCTCTTAAATGAAAGAAAGATGCTCATCCAAATTAGGGAAAGTTACCACATGTCTGGGTTTTACTGCCAGCTCATGCCTTTCAAAATCCTAAATGGGAGACTTGATTAAAATTGAAATGAAATGTTTGTTTGTTTGAATGTGGTAGAGTAGTAAAAATATCTCTCTATGGAGATAAGCTATGTCTATCTACTGTATAAAAGATTTGACTTTTAACTGGCTTGTATGAGGCCCAAGCTTGAGGCTTTTTGATTGATTAATTAATATTATTGACTCTGGGAGATGACTCCACTGGGGATTAATTACAGGGTATGTTTGTGTTCTGTACAAAGCCCAGAATTGAGGCTGACTCTACTTAGGGAGACTCTATTTGTGTGCCTTGTACAAAGCCCAAGGTTGTGGCTAACTTTAGCTAGGGGAAAACATTATTTTCTGCCTTGTACAAAGCCCAAGGTTGTGGCGGACTCTTAAATGAATTAAGTATGGATGACTATATGGGGAAAGATCCTAAGTGTTAGGAATCTTTGACACATGAAAGATATGGTTTATCTGCCTTGTACAAAGCCCAAGGTTGTGGCTACTGAATGATGAAGAACTCACTGGGGAGACTCTATTATCTGCCTTGTACAATGCCCAAGGTTGAGGCTGACTCTTAACAGGGGAGTTTTATTGTTTGGGTGCCTTGTATGAAGCCCAAGGTTGAGGCTAACTGTTTTTGTTGGTTTTGACTCTACTGAGGAGGTTTTATTTATTAAAAGACTATTTTTCTTTGGAAGCTAACCCTTTCCAGGGATTTTGACTCAGCTGGTGAATTTGTCTGTTAAAAGACTGACTTTTATCATGTTTTTTGGAGGCTGACCCTTTCCAGGGGTTTTGACTCTTTTGGGGAAATTATCTCCTAAGAGAATGAAATTATTTATTAATTAACTTTGGAGGCTAACCCTTTCCAGGGGTTTTGATTTAAAGTGATTGATTTGGGTAGCACTCCATTAGTTATTTAAAGGATGAAAAGATTGGCAGGAAGGTTATCTAGTGGAGACTTCTTGTTTAAAGCCCAAGATGAAGGCTGACTCAATGTTGAGGATGACCAAACATGGATCCTAGACTCTACTAAGGAAGATTGATGAAGATAAGGGTGACAGAGACTGTCCATGTCTCTCATTCCAAAAGGTGTACTCAATGCAAAATTGAGACAAACTTAGCTTGTTTAAGTCTGGTTTAAATTGGAAGAAACTCACCAGGGTAGGCTAAAAGGTGACTAAAGACCTGTTCCTATGTTTATAAGAAACCTGATGGGTCCTTGTATACAAGCTCAAGAGGAAGCTGGAAATGCTTTTAAGAAGCCTGTGGGTCCTTGTACAAAGCCCAAGAGGAGGCTAGTCGAGGGTCCTTGTTATAGCACAAGAGAAAGCTATGTAGTTTTGAACTTATTTTGGCTCTAAGCAAATGGGTAAGAGGTTTCACCGGGAATAATTCCTCTTTGGGTGGGTGTGTCCTATTATTTGGATTCTAAGGTTTTTGCCAAGATGTTTCACCGGGAATAATTCATCTTGGGGGTTTGAACTACAGATCTCTAATTAGGAAAGAGCCTTCACCGGGAAGACATTCTCAATCCTAGGTCATATTCCTATAATATATATATAGTTTAACTGTCTTAAGGTTTATACTCAAACGTAGTTCTAAACTAATATATATGCACAGTTTATATTTGACAGTAATTTAAATAAAGACTGTAAATTGAAAGCTTGTAAAGCCTAACCTGGATGGAGTGGAGGCCTTTGGAGAAGTATGTACAGAGCCTCAACAGTATTTTTATTGTTTTTGTTGATAACAGTTGAATATATGATAAACAGTTAATGGTTTTTGAAAACAGAAGAAGTGAAGATGGACAAAGGTCACATAGGTATCTGAAGAGTTTCACCGGGAATAATGCCCTTCAAATACCAGAAGAATGTTTTGAAAACAGAGAGAGGATTTTGAAAATACAGTTTTGAAAACAAGCTAAGAAGAGAAGGTTTTTGGGACTTATACTCTATTAGAGGCCCACTTAAAAATGATTTACTGTTTATGAAAATAGTTGAAAAAAATGATTGAAATGATATAAGGTTTTGTTGTTTGAAAACCTTAATCGTCTGTTTAATCGGAGATTGAAAACAATTTTGCAAATGGACAAAAGTCAACTTAATTAAGGCAAAGATGAAATCTATACCTAATTAAGACCTAAATAAATAGGGTTTTATCATAACATTATTCACAAAGTAATTAGGTTAAAACAAAATGAATATATGTATTTTAAAGTATTTAAGAAAACATTTAAAACATATTATTTTAAACCTAATTAAAATACATGAAATAAATAATATTTTTATGATTTTTTTGATTATTTATAAAATATATATATTAATCAACAAGTGTTTAAAAAATGAAGTAAAAATGAATTAATTTGATAAGTTAAATAATTGGTTAAAGTTGTGAAGGAATTAAGTTAGAAAAGTGATAAAAAATAGGTTTTGGTCCTAGCAAGGCTTGAACTCACGCCCTTGAGGTTACCAGTCCAAAACATCACCACTGAGCCAACGCGCGCTCAGTGTTAGTGACTTGCCTCCATTTGGTCATGTTTCAAAACAAGTTGTAAATCCTTAAAAAATAAAAGAATCAAAAAGTCTGGGGCGAGGGGGATTCGAACCCCAGACTTGTGGCATGATGATACTAAGGGCGCATGTGTGGCCACTAGGGCAAGTTGTTTAGTCATTAATAAAACGCATATCACTCAAAATAAAATAAACTCTGCCCTGAGATTTGAATTTTGCGCGCCACCACCATCTTCGTCTTCAACCTCAAGCTCCATGAATTTGAATTTCTGAACTTACTCATTTCTCAATCATTTGCCATGATGTAAACACGAAACTTGCTCTAATTTCACTCACGATTCTAAATATGTAACTAACATGAACTAATATTAACTACATCTAACTAATTTACCAGAAATCGTGAAGAACCCTAAAATTTCAAAATCAAATTAAATGACTATACTGAAAGATAAATGGATGATGATAGAGGGTTTTCAATCCTCTGATGATGCTGAACAAGATAGAATCGAGCTATTTCACAAAGAGTACTTAAATTAGAGAGGTGAAGTTCAGAAACTTACCTCTGAAAATGGAGGTCGTGAGGATGATTGAGAGCACCTGGGCTTGAATGAATGATCTCAATAGCTTCCCTGAGACTCAATGATGCTAACTGGATGCTTATTGTAGCCTGAATCCTTCTGAATTGTTCTATGGACCTCCCTCGATTTGAGCTTCAAGTGGACATGGAGGTTGTTGAATCCTGAGTTACAGATGAGCTGCAGCCATCTGGTTAGCTTCACTATGACCTGAGGAGTGTGTCTGGATGATTGGCTTGCCTTGAAACCTTCTGAATCACTCCATGGACCTCCAACTGCAAATGCTCCAAAGTGAGAGCAACAATGGTGTTCCTCCACCTACAGAAGTGATCCAGGTGCTTGGATCACCTCAAATGACCTCCCTTGAGATGTTAGAATGCTCACTTCCCAAAGATAAGCTTTGGTTTGAAGAAATCGATTCTTCTTGCCAAAGAACTTTGAAAAACAATGAACAAGAGGAGAGAAAGAGAAAGCAAGGAATATGGTTGCTTTGGTGTGTTTTTGAATGAGGAATGCATCTGTATTTATAGGCAAATGGATCAGTATAGCTGCAGAGGAGTGAGCTTCCTTAGTGAAGTTGATTTGCTTTCTTAGCCATGAAGGAATTTTGCAAATATCTCTTATGCAATGATGAGAATTTTGATTCCATTTGATCAATCCCCTAGCCCTCGATTTTGCTTGATCTTAGGGGACAATTCTGAGCCAGAAATGAGCTCTAATTGGTTGGTGAGAAGATTCCTTGGGTGATTCATCAATTTGCCATAAATTCACAAATGTAATCATTACATAATCACATGTTCTTGTTTTTAGAATCTTCTTCAATCCTTATGGCATGGTGAAAATGAATGCATGGCATGGTTTCAGATGTGTTATGGGTCGTGTAGCATCCATAAGAGAGGTTATTTGCACAAAATTTGCAAAGTCCAAAAGTGTCCATGACCTATAATTTTACTTCATGAGGCCAACTTTGAACAAGCATAACTCCTAGCTCAAATTGAATTTGGAGAAGGTTGAACACAATTTGGAAAGCCCTAAACATCTACTTCAAATCATTAGTTTATGTCTTCTTCAGAATCATTTAGGAAATTTGTGAAAAATGAGCCCAAAGTTGGATGAAAACTAGGTTAAAACACTTAGAAAAATTTCTAAGTGTTTATGACCTAAACTTCAAAATTTCCAAAACTTCATAAATGGTTGATCTTTTGAAAAAAGTTCCTTTGTAAGATGTTGTTTTATTTTGCAAGATCTACAACTTTCATGTTGGAAGTTTTTTGAGTTGTGTAGGTGAAATTTTGAGATCTCACCATGCCTTCAAAAACCCTAATTCCCGACTTTTCGCTCCTTGATGAATTTCTTTGAATTTCTTTGGCCAAATGACTTTGACATCCATATATTGATGATATTGATCTTTGAAAGTCATTTTTTGACCAAAAACCTTAAAAGTCAATGATGATCCTTCACAGTTGACTTTTTCCTGACAAAGTAAATTTTTTTGGGTTTTTGTGTAGAAATAAGATCTTCTCCCCAAATGGATGATATAGATGGATTATATGGAGGTAATAGAGATCCTTGAATCATGTCTTGAGTTTTGGATTCATGCCCCGATCAAAAGTCAACTATCTTGGTGAATTAGGTCAAAACCCTAATTTGTCGACCATGTGAAAGTAATGACTGTAGACTTTGAATTGAAGTGTGATGTCCAGTAGACCTTGTAATATGAGTTATTTGAAGATGATTGATGTCTTTGAATGACCCTCTAAGGTTTTTTAGGGTTTCCCAAATGTGATCCCTGATTTCAGTCCTTGATAGGCTCAAAACCCTAGTCTGGTGACCTGAGTAAACCTGTACTCATATGACTGGATTGTCTAATCAATCATAGATGAGAAAAGTGAAGTTTTTGAGCCCCATGATTGTATTAGAGACTAGTCTTTGTATTGATTGATCCTTTGCCTGAGCTTTCTTGTCTTTGAGCATCCTCGATTAGGTACCAGATGGAGAAATGACTGCTCTGGGTACTTGTCTTGACCTGATGAACAATCCTGAAGGTATGTCATCTCAGGGGGGTCAAAAATTAGGGTATGACACACCATTGTTAGGTTATTTGAGTTTGAATTATGATTTTTAATTAGAGGGAAAATTAACCGAAACTAAGGTTTCCATTGGGTTTAGAAGGTTGATTATAGTGAATCTGGGTTATTGTGTTGTGTTTATCCATGGTTATTCGCAGGTTTTGAAGAAGGGAGGCAAGGCCACACATAGAAACTGTGGCCTAAAATGTTCTATTTGCAGAAGTCTTACGAAGAAGATAACACAATTGGCGCGCGAGAGCTGTTTTAAAATTCTGGAGTTAATTTCGTTTTTTTATCATGTTATGCATTCATGTTATTAAGAGCGAATAAAACTTGGCCCAGTGGTGAAGCAGCGTGTAGCAAAGGCGTTCGTATGCAAGGGCAGGGGTTCGATCCCTGCCTCTTGCGTTTTGTTCCTTTATTTTCTTGGATAATGTTGCTTGCAGATTCCAGTATATCATAACCAGCGAGGACCATGGTGAACCTCATGCAAGGACCATTAGATCACGGCCAGAGATGATCCAACGTGCAGGGAATTGTAGGTGTAACATGGTCTCTCAGATCAGTACCGCATTGGATCGGCTACGCTAAGTTTTTTATTTACTTTTATTATTTTGTTTTTAAATTTAACTATTCTCTTCTTTTATTTTCCCTTTGACTTCAAACCTTTTTCTTTTTATTTCTTCCAAAATTTTAATTAATCCTTTTTTACAAAAGTTAATATTAATTTATTTAATTAATTTCTTATTATTAGGTTTATCATAAAAATGAACTTAGATTTAATTAATATAATTAGTAAATAATTTAGTAATTAATTTTATGTTAATTATTTAAATAAATTAATTTAAGATTAATTTTCAATTAGATTAAATAAGTTAGGCTAATTAGATTAATTTTTAGGTTTGTTAATTTTAACAGTTAAATTATATTTTTGGGTTTGTTCATTAACCCTCAAGATTTAGAATTTATCACCATAAAAAATCACTAATTGTCTTGCTAACCCTTATTGTTGATCATTTCTACACTGAAAGTTTCCCCTTTTCTTTGTGTAGTTTTTCAGGGTTACCATCAGTGTTCGTCAGCTACGCGCCATCAAAAGCTAAGTCCTGACTCGATACCTATTTAAATATTTGTTATTTTGTCTCTTTTATTTAAAATTAGGGTTTACCTTCAAATAATAATGAACTCTGCCTACACTCACCCCTGTGTTGTTTTTTTTTCCTTTTCGAATTTTCAGGGTTAACCAACCCTAAAACCTCACTCATTTTAATTTCTTGTTTTAAATTATTACTTATGTCAAACCTCCTCGCTCTGGTGGGGTTTTTATTATTGCCTTTTCCCCTTCCCCATGTTTTATCATGTAACTGCTTCGAGGTTGTATTGTTTGGCCTTGAAGGCACTTAAAACTATATATTATATTAACTGTGTGGTTAGTAATCCTAGGGAGTGGTAACCTTAAACTGTATCTAGAATCACTTAATTACAAGATAAATTATTTTGAATCCGATCACGTGATTGTTGCACCCACACACCTTTTATGGTAACCCCTCATGTTGCCTGTTGCCTGTTGACTGTTGCCTTGTGTTTTAGTGCAGAATAGCCAAGTCCCTCGAGTACGAGGATACCTCAGTAATGTTGCCCTCGGTTCATTCTTAAGATCATAAGTCCCAATGATGCTGCCTTCGATTCGCTAATATGATCTCGTCCCTCGAAGTTGCTTATGAAATGCTGAGGTATCCTCCGGTTGCCTAAAAGTAAATGGCTATTCTGATCCTTCCCCGTGTCTACCTGCCCCTCTATGGTAAGGGACAGTCTTGTGGCGAACGATAATTCGACGACCCTTCAATCTCCAAATAAAAGGGCTTCCTTACCCTCCTATGGTATGGATAGCCCTGGAAGGCTAAAAGAACATTTTTCATCTAACCAGGTAATTTTCCCCTAATTGCTTTGCTCTGGTTTAAAATTCTTTTTCTTACACTTCTTTCATAAACCTTCAAAAGGCCACGCTCATTTAAGAGCTAAAGTCCTTGTTTCTCTTCTTCTACATTTCTAAAATTTTGGTTTCAAAGAGCAAAGCAATTAAGAGCCCATGGATAACCATAGATGCAAAGGGTGCCTTACACCTTCCCTTTGCATAAATTACCCCCCGAACTCAGTTTTTATTTAAAAGGTTTTTCCTATTCTTTTAGCCTTTCTGTTAATTTGGATAAATAAAAGTCGGTGGCGACTCTTGCTTACCGCGATATTTCGATAAAGTCAGTTCACCGTATTACAACTGGTAAACACCTTTATGGCATAGTAATTAAAACTATTGCCTATCTAAAAGGAATATGGGACATTTTTCAAGCTGGAAAACAAATTTTACATAAAGTGTTAGTTGAACTTAAAAGTTTTCTACAATACTTTACTTTTCGTCATTTCGCATAATAAATATTGCATTATTTTATTACTATATTGTCCGTCACTCAATCTTAATATAATACTCCATAACCAACAACACGAAATCAATATGAAAGCACATACAATTTGCTAGTATTTAAAAAATTATTTTCTTAAGAAAAAACAATTCAACCGGTATACATATTCCTATTATTATTTTCAATTTCTCCCCTATCTATCCTAGAAGCCTAGAAGAAATTATTAAAAAAAATATTGAAAATAGCGAAAGTTTGCTCTCATCCATTGAGAGAGCTAAAGAGGCAAACATAATAAATAAATTACAACATAATAAACAAAAAATATGACATACAACATAATATAAAGTGATCAATAAATTTTACAAGCTTAAGGAGGAAAATATGGCTGAAACTATTAAATTTGTATTTTTTATAATCTTATTTATTTTCTTATTTATTGTTGTAATTGATGCTGGAGGTAAACAATTCTCTCATCCTTTTTGAACCTTCATGTTTATTTTATACAAAATCTCTCATGTTTTATGTAATATTTGTTTTTATTTTTTATCACAGAACGGAAATCGGGGGCGCCAAATTGCAAGAAAATTTCAGATTGCCCACCAAGATTTTGTCTGCCTCCTTTGATTGCAAAATGTAATTCTCGTAGATGTTACTGTGTTTAATAAAATGTATCATGCACAAATACTTCTTTCCATTTCAAGAACACATTTTCAGTAATAATATTTGATGAATAATTGATGAAAATGTATAATGGCCAACTCTATTTTTTATTCGGAGGAGTTTTAAGTCTCTTGATGATGTGGGCTTTAGATCTTACTCTTAATGAATATTTGAATATTTCTAGTTCAAAATGAAAAGGAAATAAATATTTTAACAATTAGAAGGGATAATATTGGAGAATTTTAAAAAATAACTTTCAAGAATATTTATGAACAAAATAGTATTCTCTATGATTTTGTTTGTCTTAGAACTCCACGAAAATTGTGGAAAGGAAGAAAATCAATATTTCTTATATTTTAAACATCAATGTTTATTTAAAGAAATTTGATATCAAATCCCAAAAGGTTATCCTCTTAAGATACTCAACAAGTTCTACAAAATTCAAAGTGTCTAACAAAAAACATTATGGGTTGAAGAATCAATTCTTGTAAGTTTTGATGAAAAGATAATTAATGAAAATAATATGTTCGGAACTATATCATTGTCAAACTCTTTTTCATCAAAAATTATTACATGGATTAATTCATCAAACCATTAAGACATGTACATGCATAATTAAAGACAAAAGCACCCTCTAGTGAAACAGATGATACAACACCAGATGATGATGATGGTACAACATTCAAATACAAGTCATCAAATCCACAAGATCAAATTAATTGTTATAAAGATTTTTCTCTAAGGACCAATTCATCTTTATTAAATGAAACTTCCAAATAGTTGGATTACTCAACCTCTGTGGACGTAGCTCTAAAAGGTGGATAGTGACAATGCAAAAGAATTAAATCAATTTTAAAGAAGTGAAGTTTGAGATTATGTGCCAATACATAAAATAAAGCATGGCATTCGAACCAAATAGGTTTTTGAGAAATAATTTTAATAAAAAAGGAGAAGAAGTATATAAAACTTTGCTTCGACACATCTTATACATCTTTTTAAGACAAATTTCACACACATTTTATATATGAAAAATTAAATACAAAATTTTTTATTAAGATATTTTTAACTCTTTTAATAATAAATGGATGAATAAAGTTTAAATCCTATCATATATGTAGCAGTGTTGATGTCCTATATTCTTGACGATGTCCTATGTTTTTGACATTATTCATGTCAGAGTGTCATCTTGTATCATTTCCCGGTATCTGTGTCATAGGTTCGTGCTTTGTAGCACTTTGCACCGGTTCCACTTCCTTACCCTAAGCTTCTTCTTGAGGGAAAAAGACATCCAACCCAAGCTAGGAGTGTTAGAATTTTTTGGGTCAAACATGTAATAAATTAATGTGTTAGTACTATTATTTAATTAGGAAAATTAAAGTGATCTATTTAATATAAGATTTATGACTAAGAATGTAATTGTCATGAAAGATATTGCATAGATACCAAAAGTCTTATTTCTATTTAGTGATGGGTAAAATTGGAATAAGAAAACTTGAATAGTCATAACCTTCATGGAAGCGCATGGGATTATAAACTTGAATAAACATGACTCTTTATGAAAGGGCATGTAATTCTTATGAATAAGCGGTTATGGTCCTCAATTGTAGACACTAAAAAATATCATAAAATATTTATTCTCTTTATCCCATTAGAAGAGAAACTAAGGAATTAAGTAATCTATAATTGGAAGGTCATTTTCCTATCAAGATCATTATCTTCTCGTTAATATTTCATAGATCTTAAATGTATGATTCCGCTTTTTTATAGTAAGCGATGATTCAGATATAAAAAAACGAGCATACGGGGTGCCTAAAACACGATTACAAAAACTAGAACCAATCAAGATCTATCTACCTACAAACAAAGGTCTAGTGTACCAATCGTAAAAATTGCACATAAAATAGGAGAAACACAACTGACACTTATCCATTTCCAAGATAAAAACTTAATAGTCGATAAACAATCTTCAAAGATTAAATCACTACCTTGAAAAATAACAGCATTTCATGTTAACACATACTCCACGACGTTGCCAACCAAATGATGTAAATGACGCAACGATCTAACTTATCCTTTACCTTCTTATGCTATGAGAAAAAGCTTGTAAGATGCTAACCATTAACCGACACCTTATCTCCAAGTTAATTTTTAATGACTCTCCATATTCTGTTTCTAAAAGGACAACTAAAGAAAATGTGGTCTTTAGTTTCCAATTCCTCCTGACACAAAACACACACAGTTTCCGCGACCACTCTCCCTAAGCCTCTTCCAACTAAAAGATCTTTAGTTGTTAATCTCTTTAACATCAATCTCCAACCAAACATCAATATATTCAATGGAACTTTAATATTCCAAGAGAAATTGCAGGTCTGTTTTAAAATCATTAGTCAACCAGCCTACATGAATTCTCCACTACTAGAAATTTGGCCTACGGCCACGCTAAAATTGTCCACAGCTCAGAAACTGTGGCCACATATATGATTTGGCCATGGTTATCAAAGCGTAGACGTATGTTATAGAATATTGAATTCGGAGTATGAAACTGTGGCCTTTACTTCAGTTGCTACGGTTATAGAACTGCGGATATTTTAAGCCGCAAAGAAAAACCGCGACCTTATAATTTTGACTAAAAATGGTGGCTCAAATCCAAAAATTTAGTGCGCGCCATGTTTTCCCTCTTTTCTTTTCGCTTCCCTCTTTCTCTTGTTTTATATTTAATTTTTTTTTTAAGATAAGATTAAAAAGAAAAAAAACTAAAACAAATAATCATAAAAGGGGATTAGGGTTATGTGACTTTTAGATTCTTCTCTTCTCCCTCTCACGGTCGTGAAGTAGCAACGGCGCCGGGGAAAGCCTTTCTCCTCCAACGAAACCGACATCATCGCACAACCACCGTGAACATACGAATTATCACCTCTCATCTCGACTCTCTTCTATCTCTGGTCTCCACGCGTTCTCAATCTCTCTATCTTCTCAAATCCCAGGTTCTCTCTCGGTTCTCTCCGATGAATTGAAATCACGCCTCAACAAGAACAGAACATGCTAAAAAAGAAGGTCACCACTCAGGTACGTCTTCGACTTTTACGCTTCGTTTTCTCCATATCAAATTTTCTCCTCTTTTGCTTCTGTGTTTTTCGTCTTTGTTCCAGTTGTTGATACGTGGATGGAGTTGATGCGGGTTGAAGGTTCCTTCTGAGTTTGTGAAGACTTGAAGGATCGATCGAAGAAGATGAAGAGGGGATGCCGTTTTCTTTGAAGGTTTCGTTGAGTTCCTTGATTCTGCAATGAGTATAACATTGCCTCTTCCTGATATCTATATCAATTGCATTTCATTGAGTTCTTTGATTGTGGTAAACCTTTGGGATGTTTTTTGGTTGATTCATTATGTGTTTTCGATCTATCCAACAGGTCTGAGATTGATCATTTGACAGCCTTATGCAGTCAAGGACTGTAGATGCACCTATTAGGGGAGAAGAGGGAGAAACTTCAAAGCACTGTTGATCTTGTTCAAAATAACTTGAACTTAGAGGTTATTTCTATTATGTATATGAAATGAATAATTTGATTTGACTGGTTGTTGTATTAGCTCTTAATTATTGTACTAACTTATAGGTGATCTATGGGGATACTGATTCAATAATGATTTACAGTGGGCTAGATGATATTGCAAAAGCAACTTCAATAGCTAAGAAAGTTATTCAAGAGGTAAGGTTTGACTATTACTATTAACTATGCGAAGATCCTTTGAAACCTGTATGATGAACTCATGATGGGGTTGATGTTTATGTCACCTTTCTGCTTATCTTTTGCAACATGGTATTTTAGAAAAAATTTCCAGCCTTGTTATCCCTCCCGTGATATGAAAGTGATTTTTTATATACTTCAAATTTGAAAGGGCATTTGCTCTCTGCAGCTAGATCTTCTATGGTGTCAGTCTGGCTCAGGCCAGCTGTGGTGGTTGAATGTGAAATTATTGGTGATTCCACCAATAATTATCCGAGCAGAGTTTAAAAAATGGGCATTGAACTGCTACAATATAATGTTGTGTTTCAATTTCTTTAAACATAAAAAGTTTCTACCTGAATACAACTTGTTTCAATTTCTTTAAACATAAAAAGTTTTTTTGTAAAATTTCTTTACTGCTTGATTATAGGCTCTGGTCAATGTCTGTGGTGCCGTAGTCTGCAAGGAAGAATGCGATCCATTTGTATCTGTGACTCTTGTGAGGCAGGGTGCTAAACATAATGAAGTGAGAAAGACAATTAGCTTGACCTCTGAGAGTAGTGAACTTCTGTTTTCTGATGTTATTCCTGGAAAATACAGGCTTGAGGTTTGCCTTCTTTTGCATATTCCCATTTTGTTTGTGGTTTAGCTGAGTGGAATTTCTTTAGTTTTATGTTTTGATGCTTGAATACTTTCCTCTCAAATATTTACTACTTTTTGTTCAGTATTAGTCGTTTGCTCGGATGTTCTAATTCATTTTAGTTTTTAACTGTTCTATAATATTTCTTTTAGGTGAAACATAGTTCCCCTGAATCAGTGGCCAAGGAAGATAATTGGTGCTGGGAGAAGAGCTTCATAGATGTAAATATTGGAGCTGAGGACTTGGAAGGAATTGTTTTTGTTCAAAAAGGTTACTGGGTCAATGTGATCTTCACTCATGAAGTTAGGGGGGGTTACATAACTCAACCTGATGGATCAACTGTGAATTTAAAGATTCAGGTATTTGTTCATTAGTCTGTTTAACTATGTTAGGAAATTGCAATTTAAAGATCAAATATCTATCTTTAAATATTCTCTTTGGGCCAATCCAGGAGAAAAGCTTACCTTTGTTCCTCGGGGCATTTAAGTGATCTTAAGTCACTACCTGTTTACATGATTGTCAATTTATCCCACAAGGATAGACTGCGCACAGACTGTAATAATTAACTATAGTATGTATAGGGCATTTATACCATCTCATTCTAATTGTTCTAATTCCATTCCAACTCTTTTAAGTGCCTCATTTGTACCATTTTAAATTTTTAGTTACATTTTCCAAATCTAATTTCTGTTTAATCCAGTCACCGAACTCAATAATGTATTTATGTTTGCAATTTTCCTTCAAGGCTGAATGTTTAAATAACATTTTTTTGTCCCTATGTTGCCTATAGTAATGAAATATAAGTGTATTATTCATATACTGCACAGAGTTTGTGATTCTGGGAGGTTTCTATAAGGAACTATCTTATAGAATGTGATAAACTAAACTTAAAAATAAGAAATATTATTAAGAGGATTAAGAAAAAATGAGAATTTATTCTTAAGATGATACATAAGAAAAGAAAAAAAATAGAATGCTTCTTAGTTTCCTTTACTACTACATATTGATCTTCTCATATTAAGCTCTTTTCAAAACTATACTCAAACTACACCTTCCTTACTACTTTAAATAAATTGAAAGAGAATCAACAACTGTGTTTGTTTGTTCATTTATTTTCCAAATAGGGTCTTGAAGTTTTTAGGAAGAAGCATGTATTGGTGTTCATTTCGAGTCTTGATAGCATTGAAGATGAGATTTCACTTTTGAATTCAATCTATGAAAGATTGCAAGAAAACTCAAAAGAATCAATAAAAGGTTTCAAGAAAGAAGACTTCAAGATTTTGTGGATCCCCATTAAATGTATGTGTTAGGAGGTTCATGATTCTATCCTTGCTGCAGATCCACCCTCATGCTTCAAAACAAGTCTTGGATGAACTTTCTGAAAACCTTCAAATTCCTATTGTGGTTCAACCACCACAGATGCAGAGCTGCAGGTGATTAATAGAGTTTTCAAACAAGTCTTGGATGAACTTTTTGAAAACCTTGAAATATTGTCATATTGTCTTTGCTTCTTTAAAGGTGTTGTTCAAAGTCCATAAGTTTTTCCTCATGTTTATTTATAGCTAAAAGTTCAGCCATAAGTTTTTTGTGGTCTTGTTTAGATTTCATTAAATTTTCTATATACTTTTTTATAAGCATTTTTATAAGTGCATGTTCAGCCATAAGTTCTTGTGTGATCTTGTGTGGTCTTGTTCAGCCATAAGTTCATGTTCTATATGCTTTTTTATAAGCATTTTCTTCTACATGCTTTAAAACATGTCAGACTAAAATATATTTCATATGTACTAGTAACATTCTCCCCCGCCTATTAGTTACCCAAGTGTTCCTTTGTGCAAATGGGGTTTCATATGGATTTGTTTCAACATTTGAAAACTCTTGATCAACTCTTGTTTCAACTCTTGATCAACATTTGAAAACCACCTTGGTTTCTAAAATACATATAAAAAACATAAGCTTATAAATGAGCCTCTAAAGTTGTAATATGCTGAATGATGTTTGGAATGATGTTTATTGCAGATTGGAGACGAAGAAGATTGTGATGAAGATATGGAAGAAGCTTGTGATCATGAAGATGTGAAAGAAGGTTGTCCTGAAGATGTGGAAGAAGAACAAGGAGATGATCAAGAAGAATTTTAAGAAGTTGTGTTTTATATTATCTAGCTAACTAGTTCTTAGAAGTTGTGTTTTAAGAAGTTGTGTTTTATATTATCCAACTTATTAGTGACACTACAAAAAAAATTACTTTTGACGTTAATGTTAATTTGCTTGTAATTAATTAGATTCTAATCATCAACATTATTGTTATATATATATATATATATATATATATATATATATATATATATATATATATATATATATATATATATATATATATATATAATGTAATGATACAGAAATAAACTGTGGCAAGATAACTGGTTTAGAATGCATAACATATAACAACGGTTTTAAATAGGTGGTCATAACCAAACCGTGGCTATATCTTGAACTAATACTGTGTCGTAAACGTTAAAATAAAACTGTGGCTTTACCATAAAGCCACAGTTTTTAAGTCATGGCAAGTACAAACCGCGGCCTTAATCAAGCTACCTAAACCGTGGCCTAAAAAAGCCACGGTTGTAAAAAATGCGTGGTCTATACCAAAAAACCGTGGACTTTACTTTAGGCCACGGCCGTATACTCCACAGTTGGATTTCCGTGGCCAAACCGTGGCCTAAGCGTTACGCCACGGTTATTTTGCATATAGCCTCGGTTTTCTGGGCGTGGCAGGAGGCCTTTTTTCCTGTAGTGCTCTTATCAAGAGCTTTGAAACAAGATTTAATAGAGAAAGTATCGTTTGATTCTCGTCTCCAAATAAAGATATCATTCTCGTCTTGTGTCAAAATTGTTGACAATAGAAGTGAAATAAAACTCTCCCGAAGAGAAACGTCCAACTCAGTACTGCTTCTAACAAATTTTATTTTGAATTGAGTATGGATTAATAAATATTAATTATTGAAAATCCAACAAATAGTATCAGAGTCACACATACTTAATATATTCATGTTTGAACTTTAAGAAATCTAGAAATAAGGATTTTTTATTTCTAAGATTTATATATTTTTCTGGATAGTTATTATAAGAGAAATGTTAATTGTGGCAAGAATGGCCATCGCGAGTAACTTAGAAACCACTATCTTAATTTATCGATTTTTTTTACGTATCATCCTAAAGTTGGACTTTTCGCTAGACTAAGAAACTAGTGTTTTCTGCAACTTTGATACACACATAATTAGTTTTTGTTTTTATGCAAGAAAAGTTGTATATAAAATATAAATTTACTTATGTTTTGTACATGAAACGAAAAATTGGCCTTTGTTTAAAATAAGTGTCTCAGTAAGAGATAAATCCATAAATATGAGTGTAATATTTTGACAAATTGCAATTATATTGAAGTTATATGGAATTAGAAGTAGAGTTATATTGTGTGATAATTGTTTATGGTTGTCAATTTTTTTCTCTAAACAAATTAATATGTTCAAAGTTAAAAGTATTGGCAAATTAGATTAGTTTGTCGAATTATAAAGCAGCCGATTTGAAAAAAAAAGTTTTTGGACATAAAGTTTTTTTTGCAAAATTAAGAAAGTTAGAAGAGGGAAGGTGAGATGTGTTTTGTTGGCTACCATTTGGAGTATTTGGTTGATTAGGAATGAAATTATGTTTAAGAATTCGAGGTGGATTTTCTGGGATGTTGTAAAACGTTGATTTGGAGTGGTCTTTTATTGAGAATATTTCTCATGCTAATTGTAATTTTTATGAGTTTGACAAAAATCATTTGAAAAAATTTTTTTTTTAGGTCATACATGTTATAAATGAATGTGTTATGACCATTATTTAAGTAGCCAAATTGAAGTGATCTATTTAATATAAGGTTTATGGCTAATATTTTTTGTTAGGTTTTTTCTCTCTTTTGCCCCCTTTCTAGATCCTTGATGCTCAGATCACCTTCCACTTGTCCCTATTTTCATTTTGTCCTTTTTCTCTAACGGTTTTATCATGCCAGCTCACTTGTTTGTCCTTAAACATAACAAAAGGGCATGTGATTCTTATAAATAATGAGTCATGGTCCCAAATTGTAGACACTAAAAATTATCATAGAATTTTTATTCTCTTTATCTCATTGGAAGAAAAACTAAAGAATTAAAGAATCTACAATTGGAATGTCTTTTGACTATCAAGATTATTATCTTCTCGTTAATATTTCATGGATCCTTAAGATACGCTCCCGCTTTCTATTTTATCTTAAATTGAGTATGGATTAATAAATATTGATTATCAAAAACCCAACAAGGACAACTATCTCAACTATTTTCAATCACATCAAGCACAAAATACTACTCGGGTCAATCCTATGTCAATGATTAGAATAATGCAGCAAAAGAGGCAACTCTAGAACTCCTCATTACACCTAAACTTTTCAAATTTTAAAACAATAATTCTCTACAATATTCCACTTTTCCTCGATTCTCATAATAGACATTGACATATGTTTTACTATATTGTCTATCACTATATCTTAATATGGTAACCTACATCATGAAACCATATGAAAGCACATCTAATATGCTAAGAAAAAACAATTCAACTGGTACATTATTATTATTATTATTATCATTATTATTATTATTATTATTATTATTATTATTATTATTATTATTATTATTATTATTATTATTATTTTGAATTTCTCCTCTATCATACATAAAAGGCAAGAAGAAATTATTTTAAAAAATTGAAAATATTGAAAGTTTGCACTTATCGATTGAGTGAGCTAAAGAGGCAAACATTATATATGGATCACAACAAAATAAACAAAAAAAAAATACTTTTAAAACATAAATTGATCAATAAATTTCTTTACGTTACAAGCTTAGGGTAGAAATATATGGCTGGAATTATTAAATTAGTTTCTTTAATGATCCTCTTAATTTTCTTATTTCTTGTTGTAACTGACATTAATGGTAAACGATTTTTGTATCCTTTTGAAATTTGTTTTTTTTTTGACAAGAACAAACTTAACTCATATCATTTATCAAAATAAAGTCAATACAAGGAGGAATAACATTAACGAAACTTCGCCTAGACCAAGAATTGGCCGCCTTAACTAACGTATCGGCAACCATATTCGCTTGGCGCTTAATAAACTTCACCTCAAAGTTTGGAATCAAAGCTAATAAACGCTTAATAGAGAGGAGGATAAGATTAAACTCAGACAAACCAGAAACATTAGAATGAATGCCTTGAACAACCAATTGAGAATCACTTTCGAAGATCACAAAATTCAAGTTCAAGGAGATAGCATGTTGGACAACTTCTTTCAAGGCTATCGCCTCAGCTTCAATAGTTGACATACTACCAATATCCCAAGCAGTTCCTGATGTAATGAATCTACCCAAATTATCCCGGAAGCACCAACCTCTGTTAGTGGAACGATAAGCACTATTGAAGCCAACATCAACATTACACTTGACCCAATTATCAACCGGAGGAAACCACACTACAGGGTGGTGAGTACTGTTGCTCCTTTCCTGAGCAACCTGGGCTGTGAACCAATCCTGCCAATTAACATAGGCTTGCAAGCCTAAACGAGACATGCCTTCCCTTTCATTATTCCAAACTATATTGTTACGGTTCTTCCAAATCACTTCTACCATCATAGCAAACCGACCGACATCCCTACGATCTTCTCTACTACAAATATAAAAAATGAGAGATTTAGCATCACTAAAATGTTGAAGACGAGGCTCTATGATAGACGACAAACCTGCTGCCCGCCAGTACTGGATAATGGTGGAACACCCAAAAAACACATGCCAATCCTCTTCGTCCATATCTTCGCAAACTGGGCACTCCGGTGTACATTGGACATAGTGTTGTCGGAGCCTAATTCTCGACGGTAAGCAACCTCTACAAATTCTCCACAAAAGGTGTTTGACTCTAGGAGGAGCCATGATGTTCCACAAATCCTCCCACTTATCAACAACTTTACAAATTGAGCGAGAAGCGATAGAATTCCTCCAGAGCCTATAACCTGAACGAACACTATAATTTCCACTATTTTCTGCACTCCAAACCATCCCATCGACTACCACATCCTCAACCAACGGAACACTCAAAATCTCCTTTGCAACCACATTATCAAACAAAGATTCAACAACCGGAATATTCCACTGTTTAGTATTAGGCAATAGAAGATCCTGAACATAGAGATTGTACACACCTTGAGGATACGGACCTCCTAAGCAAACATTTTGACAACCTCGAATCCACGGTTCATTTACGACCCTAATCTGGCTTCCGTCTCCAATACTCCACCTACAACCCAACCGTAAAACATCTTTAGCTTTCCAAAGGCTTCTCCACAAAAAGCTCGGGTTAGAACCCACACTAGCATCCAAGAAAGAGGAATTAGGGAAATACCGTGCCTTGAAGAGCCTAGAAACTAAAGAGTGGGGTTTGGTTAAAAAATTCCACCCTTGTTTAGCTACCATAGCCAAGTTGAAAGCTCGAAAATTCTTGAACCCCAAACCTCCATCCCTCTTAGAGCAAGAGAGCTTCTCCCACGCCAACCACCGAATCCCTTTGTTATTGTTACCACCACCCAACCAAAAATAATTCAACATCTTCTCTATGTCATCAACCACCCCATCCGGGATAATATACACACTCATAATATATGCCGGGATAGATTGCAACACCGATTTTATCATCACTTCTTTACCTGCTTTAGACAAAGCTCTACCACTCCAAGAATTGATTCTTTTCCAAATGCGATCCTTGATAAAAGCAAAAGTTTCCTTCTTACTGCGACCAATCATCGAAGGCAAACCCAAATACGAACATGTCCCAAGAACATGACGGACACCCATAATTTTTGCAAGATCCTCCTGAACTGGGACACTAAGATTGCGACTGAAAAAGACTTCCGACTTTGCCAAATTAATTTCTTGACCCGACGCGGTGGCAAAGATCTTAAGTAACTCCATTAGGTGAGAGACTTCCACAATATTAGCCCTGCAAAATAAAAAACAATCGTCAGCAAAAAGAAGATGGGACACACTAGGTGCCCTTCTGCAAATCTGGACTCCATGAATGTCCCCACGAGAAACAGCTCCCTTAATAAGAGCTGAGAGGCCCTCTGCAATAAGAATAAAAAGATAAGGAGACAGTGGGTCCCCTTGTCTCAATCCTCTTCCTGGCTGAATTGGTCCAACTCTATCCGTATTAACAAGAACCGTGTAATTAACCGAAGTCACACACATCATCACCCAGTGGATCCACTTATCCGCAAACCCCAACCTTCTCAACATACCCCTCAAGAAACCCCAATCCACTCTATCGTAGGCTTTACTAATATCAATCTTCAGAGCCATATAAGATTTATTCCCCGATGTCTTCCTCTTGAGAGCATAAATAATCTCAATGGCCATCATAGCATTGTCTAAAATAGACCGATTTTCAACAAATGCAGATTGTTCCTCAGAAACACAATTATCCAAGCAACG
This sequence comes from Vicia villosa, assembly GCF_029867415.1. NCBI lineage: Eukaryota > Viridiplantae > Streptophyta > Magnoliopsida > Fabales > Fabaceae > Vicia > Vicia villosa. Next base: position 9,563,648 of record NC_081184.1, on the reverse strand, counting down.
CTTCATTCTATTAGCTAACAGTTTAGAAACCAGCTTATAAGCTACATTACACAAAGAAATAGGCCGCAATTCTTTCATCGTACGAGGCTTTGGACACTTCGGAATCAAACAGATATTTGTATCATTTAGCGATGAGGGGAAAAAACCTTGCGCAAGCCAATTAGAAGCCGCTATATCAAATATCATCACCGCAAATATGCCAAAATTTCTGATAGAAAGCCGGGTTGAAACCATCAGGCCCTGGGGACTTATCTGGATGCATAAGACTAAGCGCGGCATATAATTCCTCTTTAGTGATATTAGCTAACAACCTGTTGTTATCTTACATAGAGATCACAGGCTTAATAAGACCAAGAACCGGGTCGTAATCACCGACACTGGCCTCAAAGAGAGTTTCAAAGTACCTTTGAGCAATACCACATAAACCATGTTGATCTCGCACCTGGGAGTTTTGTTCATCCAGTAACATGTCTACTTTCTGATAATTCTTCCGCACCGTGGCAGATCTATGAAAAAACTTCGTATTGCGGTCGCCGTTACAGAGCCAATGCATTTTGGCCCACTGCTTCCAGAAAGTTTCTTCACCAACAAGCAGCTTATTATACTCCCGTTGCGCTTCGAGAAACCGGGATGATGATGCCGCATCTTGAGCATCTCTAAACAGTTCCATAGTATCTAAACAAACTGCTGCACTTTCCTTATGCTTTTTGTATCTCAGCTTGTTCCACGACCCAAGCTCACTAGCACAATTAGCAGTACAGAGCAATAAATCTGGATTAACACTTTTATGCCAACCTCTTGAAACAACATCTTCTATATCCTCCTCCTTAAGCCATCTATTCTCGAATTTAAAAGAAAACTTTGTCCGCCTGGGTTGGGCTTGATCACATTGCAATAAGATCGGACTATGATCTGAATGGGATGCAATCAAATTTACCAGCTTCGCATCGGGAAATAAGTCAGACCAACCAGGACTAACTAGCGCTCTATCAAGGCGCTCCTCCAAAGCATGATCGGTTCCACGACTCTTAGTCCATGTAAACTGATGTCCCTCCAAGGAGAGATCCATAAGATTACAATCACACACGGCTTGACGGAATCCAGCGCATAGCCAATTCGGATGTGGATGAAGTCCACGTTTATCTTGTTGGGATAATAAGTTGTTAAAATCTCCGATAACGCACCAGGGAATATCTGCCATGTCTCTGAGATTACGAAGCATATCCCAAGATTGTTGCCGACGATTACGCTCAGGATAGCCATAGAAACAAGTAAGACGCCAAGAACCTCTAGTATCATCCTGGATGAGAATGTTAACAAAGTTCCTTGAGAAATTTAAAATTTGACAGTGAACATTATTATTCCATAAAACAGCAAGCCCTCCACTCCTGCCTTCCACATCAACCGTTAAACACGAACTGTACCATAACGAGACTCTAATACCTTCCATTCTCTGGGCTTTAGCAAGCGTCTCCGAAAGGAATACAACATCAGGACGGTGTTGTTGAGCGAGACGCCGCAGGTTAGGAATTGCTCTCGGGTTGCTCAGGCCCCGGCAATTCCAACTGAGAATTTTCATTGTTCCCGGCAGTCCTGACCACCAGGACTTGCCGATAAAAAATGCTCTGTCGTATCTTGAGTAGCTTTTCCTTCATCTTTGGCTTGTTCACGACGACGCTTACGTTCCAGTTGCGAGTCGGTATTAGCTAGCACTTCCAATCCTGGTTCAGAGATCATATGAGGGAATATGGTAGGGGCAGTATGGTTTTGGTCGAGAGGTTGGAGCTTTATGTGTGGCTGGGAGTTATTGTGATCAACGTGAATAGGTTTTGACTGGGAATTTTTTGGTTTGAATTTATAAGGTTTTATATGAAGGCTGGTGTTTTTAGTTGTTGTAACAGTGTGGAAAGAAGGGATTTTTTTGCTGTTGGCTGCGGGTAAGCTTGAAGAGTGCATGGCTTCAGACAAATTATGGGGGCTGACGTGGCTTTGTTGTTGTGGGGTCGAGACAGAGGGATTAATTAACACAGTAGATTGTCCCTCAAATGGGGAAAGAAACGTGCCACTACTAGGGGTAGGTTCAAGGATGTGGGGCCGGTAATTAAGGTGTTGGTGGGGCAAGAAATTATGGGTGGGGGACAAAGGGAATGCAGAGTTATGATTGGGTAATAATTGGCTTGTCGGTTGAGCAGTTGGAAAAAGCTGGATTTGGGTTTGAACACAGCCATGCACGAGTGGGTTACTGTTTATAACGGAAATAAGCTCATTAATGCTCACAACATTATTCCTTGAGTGATTAGCATTAATTGCTAAAAGTGAATCAGAACTTTCCCCCATTGGCTGGGAGGGAATATTCGTTTCAGCAAATGCGTTACTCTCCCCCTGAACCGCCTGTGCCTCACGCACCTGATCCCCTCTTGCCATATTATTTTTTCCAGAACTTCCAGCAATATCTTGCCTAAGCCATTTTGAAGAAGAGACACCATATTTCTTGTTTTCCTCCCGGATATCATTGGACCAACCTCGGACACCATCATCTTCTGTCATTGCGAACCGCACTTCACATCGTTGTTCTGAATGCCCAAGAAGTCCACAAACAAAACAGAAAATGCTCAGTTTCTCATATTTAAAATTCACAACACACCAATCTCCTCCTTTATTCTTAACCTTAGTAGATTGCTTCAATGGTTTCCTCACATCAACTTTAACCCGAATACGCATATATTGACGCCAAAAACTAGTGTTATTATTCTTATCATATTCCACAAACGCTCCAATATAACTACCCATAGCTTTCCCCACTTTCTCTAGCATGAAACCCGCAGGAAGATTATGGACTTGGACCCAAAAGTCAACATGGAATAACAGAATGTTTTCAATCTGTACTCCAATTTGAACTTTTTCAAGAATAAGAAGATGACTATCGTAAGTCCACGGACCTCCATTAATGACCGCCTCCATATCGAGTTTGTGTTCAAACTGAAACAGAAACAAACCATTCGTCGCTTCCTTGATTGATACCCCTTTCACCGATCTCCATATATCCGCCACTCTACTCATCATTGATCTCACATGGATAGGTTTGTCGCAAAGGAAGCGCCCGACAAGACACAATCGTAGATCCGCCGCTTCACACTCTTCATTCTCCAGATCAAAACAAAAACCTTCTCCCTCGCCGTCATCGTTGATGGACAAATTTTCCATACTCGGACTTGCCATACCGAAAGAAATTAGGACCAAAAAAACCAGGATTCGGATTTCCCCAACTTTTGTTTTCCTCCGTTTGTTGCAAAATATGAACGTCATAAATGTTACTGCCATTAAGAGATTGAAACTATGAGCTCAAAAGTACAATGTCACGTGCAATGTAAAATATTTTTAGAGTTGATCTTATTAATCATCTCAAAAATATGATGTATAATAAACTACAGCAATAGAATGTAAGATATAAAATGTACAAAAAATACTTGTATCTATTTTATAACCTATTTTCAAAAACAATGCTCAACAATTTGAGATAAATTTTAGGTGTCATTGTTATATACATAATTTAAAATTATGTATAAAAATATAGAATGGCTGACTCTATATTTAGTTTTGTCATCTAAAACATCTCTAATCTACAACAGAATAATGTTAAGAGAAAAAAACACTACGTGGTTTTATATATTACAACAAAAAAAATATATATATATCTAGACATTCCAACTGTAACACCCCTCTAATAACCCGCGGCATTTAAACAAATATTAATCAGAGTAAACATGCAAGAGGTGTCACAATTCATAAAATAAAGAATACACACGTTCGGCACATGTCATGCATTCACTGAAACATCTGAAATTATAACTCATTAAATAGAATCATGTTTACACAGCGGAATTGAATTATCGAGTCAACATTCATCACTAATGTATCAGACTTCAAACAACATGACAAATAGAGTTATAATCAAAACTCCAAAACAACGTGTTCCCAGTGTTACATCTACCAGAGCATGACACTGACACAAAAACTAAAAACCGGCTTATGAGCTAATCCTCACCAAGTCGCGCCGCTATCCTCAATCTGAAAATGACAACAAGTAAGGCTGACTCTCATCACAGTTAACCAATGTTATTGCATCATAAATAATAACATATCATAGTTATATCGTTCACCCAATCGTTTCATATTCAGAATACATCATTGTCACACATCTACAAACATCAAGTCATCACATAACATATATTAATCATGTTACAAGAAAAATCATGCATATGTATGAAACTGACACTATGCATGTGGTACCAAACATCACCAGTGGGAAAATCCACCGACCGATCTATCATCATCCAGATACGGCCCTACCAGCACAGATTCCACACAATGGGAATCTTGCCCTTCACTGAATCCTCTCATCTTTAGGATACAACCCTCATCTATGATTATGAATGCATGCAACAATATATATAACATACTATCATCATCATCATACTATGAGTAGCATCATCTATACTCATTCATCATCATTCATCATCATTAACAAGTGTGTTCAATATACATATAATTGCATCATTCAATAAATCAGTCAACAATATTTCATACAGATTCATCAGTTTAAAGTCACACGTCATCAGACTTTCAAACATCACAAAACAGCAAAAATCTGCAGATCACGCTGGCCATACGCGTACCATACGCGTACCAACATGCCCAAAAATTCACAAAACACACACCATACGCGTATCATACGCGTATGGACAGGACCTCATTTCCACACAAAACATGCACATACGCGTACCAGCCAGGCATACGCGTATCAACCAGGTACCATACGCGTATGAGCAGAAGGTACAATCAGCTGCACACATGGGGAACGTATCATACGCGTATCACCCCTTCCATACGCGTACCATACGCATATAATACGTGAACGGGCAGAAGTTCTCAAATCTGCAACTTTTCCATTCGTCTCCCTCGCGAATTCACCTGTACAACCTGCGATTTTGATCTGAAACCAGTAATTTCACATATCCAGACACACAACATCCATCCAACATCACTAGTATATGATCTTCTATTCGATTTTACTCATCACAATCTAATTCTACTCAATTATTAGGGAATTTCAGATTCAATTTCAATGATGAATACAATAGTAAAATCAGAATACATAACCTATTGATCTAAACAATATTCCTAATCAACATCATCATTCCCAACACGATAATAGAGATTAAATGGAGAGTCCCCCCTTACCTTAGCCAATTCTTGATCTTTGGTCCCTCCCTCTTCAGTTCTCCTTTAGTTCTTCGCATTCCTCAAAACCTTTGTTCTTTCACGTTCTTTCTTTCTCCCCAATCCCAATTGTTTTAGGAAAATAATAATAAAATTAGTAAAAGAGTTATGACATCACACCACCTTCTTTCACTAATTCCTCACATGGCCCAAATGCCATTAACCATTATTTTCTATTATTTCCACAAAATCTTTATAATTCTAATTATTAATTCAATATTCCAATTAAATTAATATTAAAATTATACGAGTGTTACACCAACAACTACAAATTTTTTAAAAAACATTATTCAAAATTATCTAAACCTAAAATAACCAAGTCTAAAAAACCAAAATATAAATAATAAGGTTAAACCCAAATTAAATTTAATGTTTCAACATGTACATTATGTGCATTGAGATGGAGATTCCTGATCTTTTCTGTAAACAAGTAAATCCTCAACTCATTGTTCTTAAGAACCACTTTACACCACTTCCACTTTCATCCCCTGAACCTTTAAAACAATAGTTTTTTACAATATTTTACTTTTCCTTATTTATCATAATAAACATTGAATTTTATTATTATATTATTTGTCACTCTATCTTAATATAACCAACAACACGAAACCAATATGAATATTTCATACCCAAATTTTTGACCTCCCTAAGATGTCACATCATATGACATCTCACATACTTTAATCAACTCAAAAGCAGAGACTCACATTAGGTGCTTGTGCACTATTTCAAGCCAAAATATTCAGGCAAAGGATCAATCAATGAATGAAATGATCCTTAACATAATCATAGAGGTCAAGATGCTTCATTCATCTACACATAATCTCCAATCCCAAGGTATCAAGCCTCTAGCTCATCAAGAGCACCAGATTATGGTTTTGAATTCATTAGGGATTGAAATCAAGATTTTCATCTTAGAAGAACTTTAAACTTCAAAACATGATTCAAAAAGCTCAAGTATCTACGTATGGTTCTCCCCATCAATATCTAATGCAATGTGTACTTCAATTCAATTTCAACAACTTCCAATTTCATCTGGTCCACAATTAAGGGTTTTTGACCTAATTCATCTGGGAAATTAACTTATAGTCAAAGCATGGCTCCATGGTTCAAATCATACTTCAAGGGTCTGCAATACCTCATTATAAAGCCACTCTAATCATTCATTTGGTTATAAAAGCTTGCTTCACTTAAAACTGAGAAGATTACAATTCATCAGGGAAAAGTCAACTGTTTAAGATCACCTTTGGCTTTTGAGAAATTTGGTCAACTATGAACTTTTAAGAATCAAAATCATGAACATATGATCATTAAAGCCATTTGATTAAGAAAATCGATCAAGATTCAAAAAGTCAACCATTAGGGTTTTGACTTTTTATGTAAAGAAATTGCATTTAAACTTTGAAAAGTCCTAACTTTCTCATCCTTTGGTGAAATTTTCTCAACCCAAAGCCTATCTTGGAGAAAAGGTCAATATATACAACTTTGTCACATATAATGTTTTCCCAAAAATCAATCGTTTGAGAGATATGAGCCCATGAAGATTCTTCCAACACAGAAAATTTGTCTAAGTCTTTTTTATCAACTTTTTTCACCAACTTCCAAGACATTTTTCTCATTGATCAAAGAAGAATTCTTTCAATCCATTAACAAGGGAATTGAAGTACATCATCTAAGCTTTTCAAAAAGTCTTAGAATATTATTTCATCATAATCATCATCTCCATCTTCAACTTGGTGCTGCTGCAGTTGGAGTCGTGCAGAGCTATCCAGAAGGTTTTGATCCAATTTGAGCATTCAAACACCTTCTAATATCATCATAGGAGCTATCCAGATCATCACATAGCATTTGTAACACCTCAAACTCAGAACCCTATTTCTCACTTTGAAGGTAAGCCTCAAACTTTGAACTCCATGGTCCATGCATTTTAAATGTTCAAATGAGTTATCATCATGTTTCTTCACATATATAGAATATTTACCCTCAATCAATTGCATCATATCATGCACATACACGATTTCAGATGGAAAATTCGTTTTAGGGTTCTTGAGTGTTCATGCGCATAATCTTAAAAAAACACTTAAAATAAATAAAATTAAAGATCACCGTCGTGTTCCTTGTGAAAAAACGAGTGAAATTCATGTTTGGATCATCTCATTTGGTTAAGAAATGAGGAAGTTAGAAATTCAAAAAATATCAACAGCCTGAGGTTGAAGGTGAATGGTGGCGCGAAGGTTTTCAAAATTCTGGGAAAATACTCATTTTTAAATAATATTAATTGAACACATGTGTTAAACCATCCAAACGCGTGAGTTCAACACTTGGCAAGGCCAGACCTACTTTTTGACCACCAATTTCTTTAATCTTTTTCCAAACTTCAACCATTTAATTAACCCATCAAAATTAATCAATTTCAAATATTCTTTTGCACACTACTCATTTATCATATATATTTCATGATTACGCAAAAAAATTACAAAATATTATTTATTTAATATATTTTTATTTGGTTTAAAGTTAATCCTTTTTAGTATGTTTAAATACTTTAAAAAAATTATTTTCCTTTGATTTTTCAAAACCTAATCAATTTTCAATAATCATGTGAATAAAACCTAATATACTAAGTCTTAATTAAGTGTGAATAGCCTTTTCCATATTAATTTAGTTTTGTTTTATCAATTAAAACTCTTTTGCAAAACCCCTGATTAAAATAGACAATTAGGGTTTTCATACAACAAAACTCTTCCATTTTTTCAAAGCATCAATCAATGGGCATCCCTTTGAGCTGTAAGCCCCATCCTCTGTAAATATTTTTGGGCCTCTAATAGAAAGTAAGTCCCATCCCTTTTTTTATTTATTCAACTATTTTCAATTAAAATATTCAACTGTTTTCAAATAAACTTCTCATTTGTTTTCACTTTAAATCAATGGACTTCTCCTTGAGTATAAGTCCCATCCCTTATTTCTCATCTCAAATTCTTGAGCCTCTAATAGAGTGTAAGATCTAACACCTTTTTTTTTATACATGAAATAAATCTTATGGGCCTCGATCAGAGTGTAAGCCCTAACAGCTTTTCTCCTTTCATAAACAGATAATCCATAAAACATATAAAAAAACATTCATAAAACATCTAAAAACCATCAAAAAAACATTTCTCTGCATTCATATTTAAATTACTGTTTATATAACTTGCTATAATTGCCATACATGCTATACTTGCTATATTTGTCACCATATTCACTGTATATACTTGTTATACCTGCTATACTTGTTATATATCTGTCAAACATCAGCTGTATATATATACTTCTTAGATCTCCGTCAGAGAAAAAAACCTAAGATATAAACTATATATATATATATATTATAGGATTATGACCAGGATTGAGGATTACTTCCCGGTGAAGCCTCTCCTAATTAGACAACACAGTTTCTCTCCATAAGATCAATTATTCCCGCTGAAACATATTGAAACCCTTATATCAAACAATAGGGCACATCCACCTAAAGAGGATTATTTCTCGGTGAAACCTCTTAGCTCTTGCTTAGATCCAAATAAGGTCAAACCAACATAGCTTTCTCTTGTGCTACAACAAGGATCCTCAATGACCCTCTATTAGCCTCCTCTTGGGCTCACAGTACAAGTACATACATGCTTCTTAAAAGTTTCCCTCAGGTTCCTTTTGAGCTTGTATACAAGGATCCTCGGGCTTCCTAAAAGCATAGGACATGACATAGCTCCTTTAGCCAACACATGTGAGAATTCAATTCTTAAAACATCACATCACAATCATTTAAGTATTCACAATCTCTATATTGAGTTTCTTCCCTTCAGAATAAGAGACAAGGAAAGTCTCAATTCTCATTTCATCCTCAGTAGAGTCAGCCTCAATCTTGGGCTTTGTACAAGACAAAAAACAAACTTTCAACAGTCAGAAGGATTCAAATCTCTAAATCTATTACCCAGTTGTGTCAGTCTCAATCTTGGGCTTTGTATAAGACACAAACATAATCTTTCAACAATCTCAAAAATACAGTTTTTAAAACTCATTCCTAAGCTAAGTCAGCTTTAATCTTGAGCTTTATACAAGAAGTATCTTATCCCGCCTTAAGAGTCAATCTCAATCTTGGGCTTCGTACAAGACATAAATAGTCAACTCAGTAGAGTATTCCCTCTTAAAGTCAGCCTTAAATTTGGGCTTCGTACAAGACATAAATAAATCATCACTCAGAAAACTCAAATCCTCTCTGAGTCAGCCTCAATTCTGGGCTTAGTACAGAACACATAAAAATCTTCCAGTCAAATAATCCTTAATGGAGACATCTCCAATAGATTCTGTTCCAATACCTTTTAAAGCCTCAATCTTGGACCTCGTACAAGACACTCTAAAATTCAAATATTTCTCTTCATAGGTGAGACATGATTCATCTCTATGGAAGAGACATTTATTTTATTACACCACACTCAAAAATACAAACATTATTAAAACATTTTCCCATTTAGCTGATGTAAGAGGCACACACTATTGATTTCATTCCAGGTTATTGTCCTTCCCTAAATGGTTGAAATTTTTTATTTTATTTAAGAGATTGTAACTGGCATACTTGCGATCATTCAAGTAAGGTTCCTCTCTTATTACAAAATAACCCTTTTCTGTTACTTTCAAAAAAAAAGTTTGTGGTGGAATAGTCAAGGTATCTCTCCGTTAAAATGACGACTTGTCTCTTTCTCTACACCATAGATCAACTTTCAACTTCAATCTTGGGCTTTAAACAAGACACAAAATTCAATCCATTTCCCTATTAGTTCCCCAAACTACAAAAGCTCTGACTTCCACTAGGGATATGTAGGCATGAGGTTCGAAAGGAATCTTTGCGAGCAAACAAAAAACTAAAAAACAGTCAGTTTTCCCGTCTTTTCATCAATTCACTCTCTCTTCTATCACAAAGGAGAAACTTTCTCAATAAACAGTAAGCACAAACCAACCACGGATAAAAATACAAAAGGACTCTCGTAGGTTACTACAGACACTTCAGGTGCTAATACCTTCCCTCTGCTAATCCGACCTCCCAATCCTTAGATTTCTCCTAGGTGCTCCCCACACCTAACCAACTTAGGGTTTATTAAGATCTTTTCCCCTTTCTCCTCGTAGGATATATTAAAAGTTACTTGTTACGCATTCTTTCTAAAAACAAAAAGAAACCTCAAGAAAGCACTGGCTACCCCTTTTGTCGAGGGTGCCGCTTCCACCGTGTATAGAAAGCACATGCAATTTGCTAGTATTTAGAAAATTATTTTCTTAAGAAAAAACAATTAACCAAGTATATATATATAATTTCCAATTTCTCTCCTATCTATCATAAAAGGCTAGACAAAATTAAAAAATAAAAAAAGTTTGCCCTTTTCGAGAGAGCCAGAGAGGCAAACATGATAAATAGATTGCAACATAATAAAACAAAACATAAAACTTTTACTACGTAAATTGATCAATAAATTTCCATATGTTACAAGTTTATAGTAGAAAATTATGGCACAAACTATTAAATTTTTTTTTATAATCCTCTTTATTTTCTTATTTCATGTTAAAACTCACGTTAATGGTAAAAAAAAATTCTAATCGACATTCTTGTTTCTTTTATTTGTTTCTTTTTTTATCACAACAAGGAAATGGATGCCGCCAGATTGCAAGAGGGATTCGGATTGCCCATCTGATTTTTGTCTGCCTCCTTTCATTGCAAAATGTGATTTTCGTTAATGTTACTGTCGTTAATATGTCGTTAAGAGATTGAAATTTTAACCTCAAAAAATAATTTAAATGTCATAAGAGACATTTGTAAAAGGTTATATTTAGAGTTGTTCTTGTTAATCATCTCCAAATAGTTTTTTTCTTTAAATGTGATATATAATAAACTACTATAATATGAATTATGTTGCACAACTTCTATATATTTCAAGAACACATTTTGAGTAATAATATTTGATGAACATGAAAGGAGAAAATTTAAATATAATTTTTGAAGTGTGATTTATATTATTTTCAAATGAAAATATAATAAGTGTACTTAAATATACTTTAACAAATAGAAAAAAAATTGCATATGTAAAAAAAATTATATATTCATCATATTTTCATTAGAAATATTATAAATAACACCTAAAAAATTATATCTAAGTTTTCTTCTGAATGAAAATACATAATATCTGACTCTAGGTTTTAGTGGAAGGAGCATTAGGTCTCTTAATGATGTCGGTTCTAGATGCTACTGTTAATGAATATCTAGTTCAAAATGAAAAAGAAATAAATATTTGAAAAAATAGAATTGATAATAGTAGACAATTTAAAAATGAAATTTTTTAAAATATTTATGAACAAAATAGTATTCTCCATGTTATCCTCAACTTTGTAGCGATGTTTCTAGTAACTCTCCCCTCCTCCTAACAAATGTTATCAAAGTTTGGTTTATAATCTGATGGGCCACTGTGGACCTCCGATTTTTTTAATCCCGGGCCATACCTCTGTTCTGTAGAGATACGTGAACTGACTCTTTTTTATCGCTTAATGCTTTCGCATTTTTGAAAATTCACAGAGTCGCCACCGACCTTTTATTTTATCCAATTAAGGAAAGGTTTATAAAAGAAACAGAAAAAAGACCTTTAAGAAATTCTGGGTAAGGGGGTAGGTTATACAAAGGGAAGGTGTTAGCACCCTTTGTATCCATGGTTATCCATGGGCTCTTAAGTTTGCTTAGCTCACTTGTTTTTCGATCACTTTTCAATTGCTCTGAAACTGCTCATATGTGGTTTCAAATACCTTTGTAATTTGAATTTTGTAATGATCCGTGTGTGGATGTATACAAAATGCTTGTTTATCTTTCGAAAGATGTTTTGAAAAGAACGTTAACTTTGTAATAATCCGTGTTTGGATGTATACAAAGTATTGTCTTTTTTGAAAGTTTTGTTTTGAAAAACAACAGCGTATGAGAATTTTGTTTGTTTTGATTTGAGCAAGCAAACTAGGAGGTCTACCTTGAGTTGTAAGGTCTTTATCCTATTTCCTTTAAAAATCTATCCTTTCACCGGATATAAACGCAAGGTTCGATTTTGTACTCAAAACAGTGGAATTCTGACTTTGATTTTGAAAAAGAATGAGAAGGGATTTACCTTAAGAGGTGCAAGTGTGATTGTGTTTGTGTTCAAATATTTTATCTTTGAAGTTAGTGATCTAACGGTTCAATTTTAATCTTTGACATACACGCAGTTTATATTTGCTGGAAATTAAAATGCGGAAATGTAAAGTGCGGAAAGTAAATCTACGCTATTACATCGATTGTGCAGGAAATGTAAACTAGCCTATTTACATGAATTTGACATCCTATACATTTATCTAGGAATTTAAATTGCAAGAAAAATAAAAGGCATGTTTTTGGATTTTTTATGATTGATTTTAATTATAATTAATGCATGATTAATTAAATTAAAATGAAGAAAAAAGATGAAAATAGATTTAAACCTAGAAATTAAGTTTAAAATATGTACAAAACATGTGTTAATTAATTTTAAAACAAAACTAATTTTTTTGGAATTTTTGGAATTGATTTGAAATTGATTTAAGTTAATTAAAACATAATTATACAAATAATTATACAAATAATTAAAACTTAAAAAGAAAATTATTCAAAATATGTACAAAATTAGTTTATAATATATAAACAATATTTAACATTAAGAACAATTTTTTTTATGATTTTTTGATTGGTTAGAATAATTAAAAAGCAAATATATAAATATATACTAATTAATTATACAAAATATTGAAATTTTGAAGGAAAATAAAATATTTTTATTTCAGAAAATAATATATTATTTTAGAAGTCTAAAAATATTTTTTGTGTATTTTTTGGATTTTTAAAAATATTTTAAATTAATTTAACAAAGAAATTAAAATAAAAAATAGAAAATAAAAGGATACTGATCAGGTGTGGTTGGATTGAGAGTCCATGGTAAGGACTGCTTTGTCTGGCGCGTTGGATGAGCTGGCAAGTGGATCAGAAGGCCCAGATGGTGAGGGACCATAGCACGTGGAGCACCTGCAAAACACTGAATCCTAGGTCAGTTTAAAAAAAACACGCGCGCGCCTCCCAGCCAATCAGAGGACGCCACGCATCATCTTCAACCTTCAGATGGGCTTTTACACCATTCATTTGCAGGTGGTGTAAAAACTCCAATCTTTTACACCTGTTAATAATAGCGAATACAAGCAAACATGAGTATAAATTTGGCGCGATGCCATGGTTAAGTTCGTATTGTTCATGCGATTTTAATGGTGCTATTTAGAACTTCTAATTTTGCCTATTTCAGAAAGCCCTAAATGTTAGGTTATGAACCCTAAAATGGTAACTTCGTGTGTAAGCGTCTAAAACTTAATTAAAGTTCCAGAAATGATCTACACACCACACCAAGTCCAAATATATGTCTACACCGTGCTAGATATGCTTGTGTTATGAGATACAAGTCAGTTTTAGTTTGGACAAATCGTGACCTGTGTAGCTCGATTCAGTGATGTTTAAGACTTGCAATTGATTGGAATAGTTTCAGTGAAGCTCAGAGATGATGTTCGAATGCTTAGTTTGTATTGAAATGGACTGAAATTAAAAACTCGAATTTGAATTTTCTTTGAATTTTTTCAAGTGGTTACAAGTGTATATGAGCAAGGCTTTGTTTCTGATTCGTGTCTCTTTTGTTACTGAAGCATGCTAGCCTATTTATAAGCATTGAGTGCTTAGAATTGAAGCTAAGAAGCAACTAGTTGCCTTTGTGGAATTCTTGCATTTTTTATATTAAAAAAGCTTTGAATTATTGACCAAGTCTTCTTGTCTTCAATGCACCTGCCTTGCTCTTCAATTCTCTGCAGAAAGATGAAGATTCCTTGGGTGAGTCATGCTTGGAAATCAAGCTACCCATTATCCATCCATTTTCCTTTTAATTTAATCTTAAAATAAGATAAAATTATGCCAAAAATGGATAAAAAAGGTGTGGGCCTTGTCTTGGTCGTGGGAGGCCCATAATAACATGGCAAAGATGTTTGAACCATGAAAACTTGGCCCCATTTGGAAAAAATACATTTTTGAGCAATGTTGATTTCATGCATTTTCCCAAAATTTAGCCAACTTCAACAAGGTGTAGATCCCTAAATTTTTGTCATATGAAGGAGATCTTGCACTTTTTGGAAACCTCAAAGAGTCCTCTAACCAATGCCTTTGGTCTCATGTCAAAATGATTTTTTAAGCTCCTTGTGTGTCCTTTTGAAAAAAGTGTCTTTTTGTTGACTTTGAAAATGACCTGTAATGTCTTTGATCATATTTTTCAAATGGTGAATCCAATGACCATGGGATCAATGGCATTTGAAAGATAATTGAATTTCCTTCAAAACAAGCTTTGGTTTGAATTTTTTGGATGAAGGATGAGAGAGTTATGATCAGTCAAAGTTGAGTTGACTTTTCAGGCAAAAACCCTAATTTTGAATCTTAGGGTTTTGTTGATTTTTGATCTTTCCTTGATGAATTATGATCATCCAATGATCAAATGATGAATCCTTTGACAAAATATGGACTTTGACAAAAAATTTCATTTTTGACTGTCTGTTGACTTTTTTGGTCAAACGGGTCGTCTGTTGACTGTTTGAGCTGCCGACGGTGCGTCTGAGTGAATTGAAGTTTGAAAATTTGTATGATGGTACTTTGAGATATATGGATGTGTATGAAATCCATTTGAGCTCTCAAAAACTTGTTTCTCCTGTAAAAACAAGAAAACCCTAGTCAGGGACTGTTTATGTAGGAGACAATTAAGCGTACCTGATTTTTGTGCAGTGTTGAGTCTCTGCTAATCGCGTGATATTCAGAAGACTTCCAGAACAAAAATCTTGGAATTTTGAATTGTGAAAGATTGATTTGATTGATGGTACAAAACACTGAGAATTGTACTGCCAGCAGTTTGGCTGTCAACTGATTGTTCCGGTATTGACGTAGCAGTTAGAGTGAAAAATCAACAGTCAAAGTTAATTTTCTTTTTTGTTGTTTTTGTTTTTGTTTTATGTGAAAAATGAAAGTTTATTTACATGACTTGTTAAAAAAACACAGCCATAATAAATAACTAATATTTACGGTATGCGGGCAAAATTACCGATAATAACCCTGAAAATCATTTAATGCACAGAAATAGGAATATTTGACTGGCAGAAAACATACAAAATATTATCTTAGTAATTAAGCAATATTATGACAAATAGTACAACATTTAATACTGACAGTACAAATATTACATACTATATTGAACAGTACGACGAATAAACGGTACATTTAAGAAATAAGAAATACTGCAAATTTTAAGAATGACGATTGATAACCCATGCTATGAACAATAACATGTAGATGATTGGGAGTGCAACCATTGCAGGTCCACACTCTTCAGGACTATGCAGGCAGAAGAAAGTCATGATCACCGTAGCAATGGTGATGACTGTAAGAGACAGTGTCTCTATCCACTTTGTCATTCTTGTCAGGGAAGAAGAAAGGATGGATTATAGTTTCTGCTATCGGGTCACCCACCATTTATTTTCACACTTCAATTGTCTAGTCTTAAAGTGAGGGGGTGTATTAAGAGTCTCACATCATGCTCCAGTTGTTTAGTTATGGGCGTGAGGAGGTGTGTTAAAAGTCTCATATCATATAATATATGACCTGAACATGTGCTTCTAAATGAGGGAAATCTTCACCCTATTAGCCGGCTTTATGAGATTGAGTTAGGTCAAACCACATTTCTTAACAAAAATTAGCTTCACAAAAGAATGAAGTTGGAAAAGGAAAAATAGATGTCTTTAAGAGATTATAAGAACCATAATCACATAATTAAAAATTGTTAAACATAAATAAATACATCATGTTATTTTAAAATAGAATTTATATATGACTTATTTTAAAAGACTCCAAATGAATTGTAGAAAGGAAAAAAAATCCAACACTTTTTATCTTCATCAGTTTGAATATGCATGTTATATTTTAAACATCACTGTTTATTAAAGAAATTTGGTATCAAGGCACAAAAGGTTATCCTCTTTAGATACTCAACAAGATCTATAGAATACAAAATGTCTAACAAAAAAATATAATGGGTTGAAGAATCAATCCATATAAAAATGAAAACGACAATAATAAGTTAAGGACTATATCATTGTGAAACTCTTTTTCATCAAAACTTACATGGATTAATTCATCAACCTCTGTGGATGATGCTCTAAAAGATGGATAGTATATCATTATGAAACTCTTTTTCATCAAAACTTACATGGATTAGTTCATCAACCTCTATGGATGAAGCTCTAAAAGATGGATAGTTGCAAAGCAAGAATGACTAAATCAATTTCAAAGAAATGAAGTTTGAGATCGTGTGCCACTACAAAAAATAAAGCATGGAATTTGAATCAAATAGATTTTTGAGAAATAATCTTAATAAGCAAGGAGAAATACATAAAATTTTGTACATCTTCTAGTCTAGAATAAATAAGATCGTTATTATAATTTTTAAAATTTTTTTCCTATTGACAACAAGATTTCAAATACAATGTATGTGACAAGTACAATGTGTAAAATACAAAATAAAGGCATAGTATAAGTAACACAGGAATTGGTAACACAATCTGATGCAAGACAACATACGTCTAAAGGGTGCTAACTCAATAAAATTAAATTCAAATTTATATGATTTTTACTCTTCTAGTTTAATACCTATTTTCCTAATACTACCCACAAACTTCGGTCCAGACTCTCCTTGAATCTTAAATTCCTCTCACATTCATTCAAACACTATCTAAAGTGTTTAGAGAATTACAAAATATATGAAAGATGGATCGATATTTATAACTTAACTCAAAATACTTTATTCCTCTAACATAGAATAAAGGCGTGACAATGAAGTATTACACAAAAAGTAAACAGATGACTCAAGAACAATAAAACACATCAAAATTGGTAGTGCAAGGTATGAGTTTTCACAAAGGAGAACAAATTGTTAAATAGAAACAATTGTCAAGTTCGAAATCCCTATAGGGTTTAGATCTTGAAAATGATTGAATCTTCAAAAGCGCAAGGGATAAATCTTCAATAATGGTTGATTGAAAATCTGGATTGATCAAAACTTGAATAAATATGAATCTCTTGAAAATAAAAAATAAATCTTGCTAAACCCGAGTAAGATAAAATATTTCCTTAATCATAAAATGCACAAACTCAGTCATATCTAAGTGCATATAGCTAAAATTTAAAGGACTCGGAAATTTTGACAATATCTTCACCAGTTAATATATCCAATTTTTGTTTAATAAAAATACTAATGATCAAAGATGGAAATGCAATAGGTAGCATAATTGCAAAAGATTAAACTTGTTTCAAAACTTTTTCAAAAACATAGTCACAAAAATCAAAGGATTCTCTTATTCCTATCTGAAAGAGAAAACTAGAAAGGTATGGTTTTATTCGTGATCCATGGTTGGTGGGACCCTAATTAGCAACTCCTCTCTTGTTGAGAATAGAGTACTTCACAATCTGACTTGATATAGAGATAAAACACTTGGCAGACTAATCGTCATGAATATTCCTTGTGATTTCCTGAGCTATTGTCTTTATGGATTGAATATACAATCATGCTTTATGAGTATCCCTCTTCCCAAATACACATTTATGATAGCCTGAGAGAAATAAAAACAGTATCCACGCAAGTGAACCTTCTTAAACTCACTACTATCAGCATCATTTAACCATTTTGGTAGGTTCATAATAACTTCTTTAACAAGTTTAAAATATAATGCACCAATATCAAACACAATCTTCTTGACATGTGCATCTTCCAACAATTCCATGATTTAAAAAATATTCAAAGCTTCCTATTACAGTTCTCCTTAAAGTGCAATGTGCCTGTGGTAGTCATATTTCCATTTCAACACACTATATCCAGAGTGGAAAAGACGTTTCTTAACTACCTTGAGAAAGTTAGTTAGACAGTTAGGTAGTTAGGGTTTGTTAATAAGATAGTTAGTTGGTTTATTGGTTTACCAAGTTACTTTGTATATATATGGAGCTATCACACTATTGTAAGGTTCATGATAAAATAATACAAAGCTTATCTCATCTTCTTTTCTTCTTCTGCTTCTTCTATCCTCTTTCTCTATCTTCTTCTTCCTTTCTATTGCTTCAATTCATGAATGCTTCTGTAATACGGTGAACTGAATTTCATCGAAATGTGCGGATAGCAAGAGTCGCCACCGACTTTTATTTTATCCAATTGGAAAGGCTAAAAGAACAGGAAAGACCTTTGAAATATTTTGAGTTCGGGGGGTAGGTTATACAAAGGGAAGGTGTAAGGCACCCTTTGCATCCATGGTTATCCATGGGCTCTTAATTGCTTAGCTCACTTTGTTTTCAAAATGTTTGAATTGTTTGAATAAAATGTCGTGTGTGAATAGTAAAAAGATTTCGTTAAGGACTTTAGCTTGTAACTAAGCGTAGCCTTGTTTGAGAGTATCTGAAAAGGAGGTGTGAAAAGTATTTTGAATTTTGAATGTGAGAAAGCATTTAAGGACTACCTACTCTAAGTTTGTCTTTCATGTTCTTTAATTCTTTCTGGCGAAAGGGTCTATCCATACCATGAGAGGGCAGGAAGTCTTTCAATTGGATGTTTAAGGGTCATCGAGTTATCGTTCGCCATAAGACTGTCCCTTACCATAAAGAGGGCAGGTAGTCTAAGGGAAGGATATAATATTCATTTAGGCAACAGTAAGGATACCTTAACATTCGAAGGGGCGATCATCATTTATCGAGGCAACATCGAGGGACGAGATCATTTTTTATCGTAGGCAACTCGAAGGGACTATGATCTTTATATCCGAGGGACTATGATGATTTGAATCGAAGGGAGAAAGCTAAGGTATCCCTATATCCGAGGGACTTGACTATTTTTGATCGAGAAGGCAACATAAGAGTGGTTACCTTAAAGGTGAATGTGTGTAGCAATCACGTGAGTTGAATTCAGTTATGTTCAATTGATCTTGCCACTCCCTAAATTACTAACCACACAGTTAATATATTTACAGAAAATAAATTGCGGAAAGTAAATATCCTATGCTATTACAAGGCTTCGGGATTAGGGGGTACATAACCAAAACCGGGGGATGCGGAAAGTAAAGTGCGGAAAATAAAAGGTCCTAATTACTATTACATAAAAAATCGAGTAAGCGACCTATACATAATTTCTATAATTTTAAATGAACAACTAAAATAAATAAGTAACCAAATAATAATGTAAACACTCATGCGACAATCAATGGATTTGTGATGAGAAGAGAATCGCGAGTTAAAATTAGAGTTTTTTTTTTTAAAAGGGTAAGTGAAAATAGTCCTAAGTCTAAATTGTTATTATTAAATTAATTAAATTAATGTTAGACCAATAAAATTAATTAAAATTAAACTAAAATTAAATTGATAAAACCTAATTAATAAATTACTTACAATTATTTAACTAATTAAATTTTTGTATTTTTATTGATAAGACTTTAGTTGTAAAACTTAATATAAAACCTAAAGACTAAGTGATGAAACTAATAAAAAAACCTACATTAATTTCAGTTTTTAATAAAAAAAAATAAAAAACAAACATAGCTGATAAAAAGAAAAGGAAAAGAATAAAGAATTTGTGACAAACCAGGCGTACGATTCAGTGTGGGCAGCCTTTGAATGTCCACGGTAGGGAGGCGTTCTCTGAGTCCTCGGATTAGCCCTTCTGAGCATGAGGGTGCATGGTAGGCCTTAATGGGCGCGCGCGTGCTGGATCCACTTGCAGAGTTTAGCAAAGGGATAATCCCCAAAATAATGCAAAAGGTGAGGTCCCTGGGGATCGATCTCAGGTTCCTGAAGTGAAAGCCACACACGTTTCAACCATTCCAGCTGCAATTATTATTTGGAAATCAAACACTCAATAAACATAAGATACAAAATAATGATTCAATGGAGAAAGTCAACAACGTCACTCAGCCTGGGTCCCATGTGCGCGTGACAGCCAATCAGAAAGAGAAAGAGAAATTGGAAAGTTTGACTGGCGAACCAGACTACGCCACGATGCGAAGAGAGAGGGACTCGGTGGACTGGCCAATCAGTGTTGCGCGCGTGGAGTAAGAAGTCCAATGTTACTGTTCATTATCTTCTTCAAGCTTTCCTGCGGATTTAGCTTTGAATTTCGCTGTAGTTTTTCCTGCGGATAAACCTTTGGATAATTCTGCACGTTTGAAACCTGAAAAATCAAATCAAACAGAGATGCAAACAACCCAGATCTACTAATTACAAAGTCCTGAATCCAATGGTGCCCATGGTTTGTCTTCAAAATGTTCGTAGGTATGGACACGAACGTGAAGTTCCATTATGCCCTAAACATGGTGTAGCTCGATTCATGCACGTAAACTCTAAACCAACGATTCCAATAGCCTCTAATGAACATTATAAACTCAAATGCGCTGTTAGTTTGCATTGAAACGTGATAAATCAAGAATTACAGATTTCAAGATCATGAATGAACATGAGTAGTATGATACGTGAATTCTAGGCATTCTCACATGTTATGAATCGTATAAACTTACTCTGTAATACCTTAAGAGTGTATTGAGATAATTGAGCAAGATTGAAAGTGGCTGCAACAGGAGGCACCAATTCTCCACCTTTTTTTGATGTTCTTTTGTACCTTGAAGCCCTTGCTCTCTCCAATCCTCTCTTTTTTTTTGGCTGCTGAGAATGTGAGTTTATATAGAGGAAAATATTAGGGTTAATAATTTATGGAGAAATCAAATCATTTGGTGATGTGGAAATTTGAAAGAGATTTTGAATGAAATCTTTCTTCATTTGGACCAATTCTATTTCAAGCACATTCTTCTTTTAATCTTGGCCATTGGAATAGATTTGATCTGATTCAATAATTGGAGAATGAATCAAAGAATATTCTTTTATTAAATTATGATTTTATTTGGATTAAATTGATTTTAATTGAATAAAATCAAAAATAATTGGAATAAAACCATAAAATAGATAAATAATGACTCATGGGCCTATTTTAAGCTTAATATCACGTGGGTACTTCAATTGTTAAGGCCCAATACTCAAAAGTTGGAATTTTGCCAATTAGGTTTTCACACTTTTCTTGAAAATAGACCAACTTGTACCAAGCATATCTCCCTCATCTTTAATCATATGGAGGTGTTCTTGCACTTTTTAGAAAGATCAAAGAGTCCTATAAAAGATCCTTTTGGTTTCATTTCAATTGAGTCTACCATGTTCATGTACCACTCTTTGAGAAAAAATGTCTTTTTGTTGACTTTCAAAAGGACCTATAATGTTTTGACCCATATCTCTCAAATGAAGCATTTTAAGCCTTGGCATGTGGGAGACAAAGTTGTAGAGAATTCAATTTCCTTCAAAATGAGCTTTGGATGGAAAATTTCTGATGTTCCATGTGAAAGTTATGGCTGGTTAAAGTTTAGTTGACTTTAGGTTAAAAACCCTAATTTAGAAACTTTAGGTTTTGTTGATTTATGAATTTTCCTTGATGAATCATGATCAAATGATGAATCTAACTTTAAAATGTTGACGTTGACCAAAAATCAAGAATTTTGACCGTGATTTGACCATAGTTTGACTTTTAGGTCAACCAGTCGATTATTGATCGTTTGGGCCATTGAGTGGGCAATCTTTCGAATCGGGGCTTGATACTTGTCATGAGGATACTTTGAATCATATTAGAGACCATGAAGTCCACTTGAGGTATCAGAAGTTGGTTTTTCTTGGAAAGAAATAAAACTCTAGTTTTGGTCCTTATTGTTTAGGAGGAGAGTGAACATGCTTGCAATTGGATATCAAATGAGCCTGAGGAGACTGTTTGAGCCAAGATATCTTGAAATGTGATGGGCAAATTTTGGGGTATGACAGCTTCAATATCATAATATGGTATCATCGGTTAAGATCCATACTTATCTTCTTCATCGATTAATCTTCTTCCGCTCAAACCTCCTTCTTCCTTTCGATCATTATCCCTTTCTTCATCATGCCACTACGCTTGGCTCCTACTATTCAGGTTGATTCCGTCTTCTACGTTCATCCAAGTGAAGGTCCAAATTCAGTGATCATCACACCTCCTCTCAATGGTTCTAACTATATCTCTTGGTCAAGATCAATGAAATGGGCTCTTGGTGCCAAGAACAAGTTTGCATTCATCGATGGTTCCATCACTACGCCTGACATGGAAGATCTTAATCGCAGTGCCTAGGAACATTGTAATTGCTTAGTTCACTCATGGATCTTGAATTATGTTACGCCTCCGATTGCTCAAACGATCGTGTTCTTGGAAAATTCTCTCGATGTTTGGAATGATCTCCAAAACATTTTTCAAAAACTGATCGAATTTGCGTGTCTAACCTTTGTCTTGGGATCAATAATCTCAAACAAGGTTCAAAATCTATTCTTGATTAATTCACAGAGATGCGTGGTTTTTGGGAAGAATTGAACTCTCATAGGCCACTCCCAGCATGCACATGTATCCATCAATGCAGATATCAAGCTATGCGATCTGCACGAGAATTTCGTATTGAAGATCAAGTCATTCAATTTCTTACAGGTTTGAATGAAAATTTCTCTGTCATAAAAACTCAAGTTCTTTTGATGGATCCTCTACCATCTATTAACAAGATCAATTCTATGGTAATTCAAGAAGAAAATCCACAATATATCTCTTCTTCCTAAACCTAATTCTTCTTTGGCTCTTGAAGAAGTCGATACTTTAATCAATACTTATGATTCAATAAATTACTCTGATCGTGGTAAAGCTTCCAGCCACAATGGTGGATCTCAAAGCTCTAAAAGAGATATTAGATTATGCACACACTACAATAGGAGAGGTCATATAGTGGAGGTATGTTATAGGAAACATGGATTTCCACCCAACTTAGGTAAGAAACAAGTTGCTGCCAATTCAACCATTACTATGGAGCAATACTGGTGAAGAATGAGCATCCAACAACCAAAATTCCACTATTACTCCAGAGGAGTACTCTCAGTTGATTAGCTTGTTGCAGTAAACAAACTTAATACCTCAGACCCCTAGCCCTAACACTACTTCCACCTCTAACCATATTTCTACCTCTTTCTCAATCATATTGGTCATACACCAAATGAGTACTCAGGTAATTCCCAACCTCTTATATCCTCTTGTTCTACTCAAAATAGGTCAAAATTTTGCATCATTGATTCTGGTGCCAATGATCATGTTTGGTCTACATTGGTTTAGATCTTGCCATAATATTTAGCCAATTAATATGTTTTTACCAAATGGTGCTAGATTTGGAGCTAACCAAGCTGGTACAGTTAAGCTTTCATTGCAATTGTGTATTAATAATATTCTATACACTCCTGATTTCTCCCTAAATTTAATATATGTGTCAAGACTACGTGCTTCTAATCACTGTGTCTTTCATTTTTCTGGTGACAAATCTGTTATACAAGACATGACATCCCAGAAGATGATTGGTTTGGCTAGTCAGATTGAAGGGCTATACAAACTGAAGATTGATGATGGTTGGCATGTGGCTAATACTCTTTTTCTTACTTCTAAAATCCACAACCTTCCTCCATACAAATTTGTTCCACCTAGTGTTAGTATCAATAATTGTAAAGTGATACCTACTAAGGCCTTGTGGAATTTTAGGTTAGGTCACTTATCTCATGATGGAATATCCAAAATGTCTCATTTGTATCCTCAAATTGTTAATGATAATAAAACTTTTTGTGATATCTGTCATTTTGCTAGACATAAGAAGCTTCCTTACACCCCAAGCAATTCTAAAGCTACCAGTAAATTTGAATTGATACACTTTGATATATGGGGTCTTATTTCCACTAGTTCCACCAATGGTCATAGATACTTCCTTATAGTCCTTGATGACAATAGTAGATTTGTTTGGGTCATCTTACTAAAATCAAAAGCTGAAGTATCTAACCATGTTCAACAATTCATTACTCTTATTGAAAATTAGTTTCAAACATGTCCTAAATACATTAGATCTGATAATGGACCTGAATTCTCTCTTTCTCAGTTTTATGCTTCTAAAGGCATTGTCCATCACAGGTCATGTGTTGAATCACAATAACAAAATGGTAGGGTAGAAAGAAAACATCAGCATAGCCTTACTATTTCAATCTAACCTGCCAAAGACGTTTTGGTCCTATGATGTTTCATATGCTGCCTTTATCATTAATAGAGTTACCACTAATCTTCCCCACCAAAAATCTCCATATCAATTTCTATATGACACCCTACCCGACATTCAACAAATTAAAGTATTTGGTTCCCTCTGTTATGCTTTTGTCTTTTATTCTTGGGTTACTTTCATCAATATGCCCTTGGGTTGGCAAAGAAGGTTCGAAAGTGACATTAATTCAACTACAGTTGAAGAAGCCAGTAAGGTCCAGACAGAAGTAGGTTGGGGCCTGGTGTATAGTCCTTTAATTTTGCACTAGCAGACCCTAGACTTTCATACAAACTGGCTTATAGGAGTTCACTTAAACATATTTTTCGACTATTATGCAACTGATTGGAAAGAACAAGGAATCTCTTTGCGACTTGTAGGGATTTACAACAAAAGAAAAATTTAGATAACCATAAACCTAGGAATGCTATGTGTTCTACGTCAGACACATCTTCTCCTGAAGTGTGGTATAAATTGATGTAAGAACTGAATGAAGTATTTTTGACGTTGAAGTCAATAAAGTCTTCATTATCCTGATAAGGGTCGAAGGTCTCTCTTGTTGGAGGAAGTCCAGATATGACAGTTATGTCGAAAAGCGTAGGTGTTATTAATCCGCATGGAAGGTGAAAAGCGTTGTATGTACCATCCCAGAAGTACAGGCTAGACAACAATACGGGTTGGTAATAGCTGAACCCTAGTTTGGACATTTGAATTAGGTCAAAGATGCCTAATTCCTTCCAGAACGGGGCCTTTTGTTTTTCAACTTTAGTTAACCAAGATAGATAAGATTTGTCTAAGTTTGGACAAGAACGAAAAGGTATGAAATTCTCAGTTATGTAATCTAACTGGAATGCATCTCTTTCTATGATAGAAGGTGAAGAGGTACCCTCAGAGGTGTTTTCTTTAATAGGTTCATCCGAATTCTGGTTTGAATCTTCATCCTTTGAGGGAACGGTTTTGTTTGCTATGGGTTTCGTATTAAAATGACATGGAAAAAATTTTGTTCATTTTTTTAAATGACCTTGAGAAACTAATGGTCCTAAAAACCCTAATTTATTTCCATAAAGAAGGGATGGGATCATTGCATGAGAAGTGAAAATATCTCTTTGTTCTTTAGTAAGCTTTGGAGCTGTAATGTACTCTCGATTTCCAACCGTGACGATATTACTTGTTGGAGTATCGTGAGAAGCGGAACTCTTTGGAGATTCAACCTTCTTGGCTTTCTTAGATTTATTTTGCTGATTATCAGAAGACATGGTATATCTTGGAGTTATGAAAAGGGTTTTTCTGAAGAAGAGAAGTTTCAGAAAGCTGGAAATTTGAACCAAGGTTGAAGATGGATGTTTGCGCAAAAGAAAGAAATATGGTGGCTAGCTTTTATAGAGCTACTCTATGAGGCAGTAGGGCACACCTGGCAGGAGTAGTGGGCCACGTGCTAGTGGTTTGGTGAGGAAGTTGAAAAATTGTTGTTCACTTTCTAGGGAATAGGTAGTTATGATGGCAATAACTGAACGCACGTCTCGATGGGAAGTTTTTGGGAAGTCAAGTCGTGATTGACTGACAGTTATTATATCTTTGAGTTTATAAAAGGTTTTAGTCGAAATTAGGTGATAAAAAAATTCCTACTTCTGCATGGATTCGATATAGACATTTATGGGGGGCAATTTGTTAGCTGAAGATTTCGACCAAAAGATCATAATACTTTAAAAGTGTTGTTATGAAGAAGAAATGGCTTTTGTGAAGCTATTTTAAGTTTTTTCCTTGAAGGAAAAGATATTTTTATCGAAGGATGTGATTGAAGAGATTTTATAATCTTTGCAAGTACCCTTCGACAGCGGCGTCAGCAGAGTCGAAGCGTTGAGCGGGAAAGTTTGAAATTCAAACGGAACGGTTTTGCATGGTGAACACATGGAAGCATCTGAAGGGAATCGGCGTTTGAAATATTAGACGTAGTAGTAATCTACGTAGAGACTGTTATGGTCGAACTAGTATACATAGAAGTCTTAATGTTTAGATTAAGTCTGTTCGAATTAATGTATAGAAATTCACAAATTTACTCGAAGTACCAGTGTTAGAGAAAAGATAATTTGCTGAAATAATATATGTATGAAGAACACCACATTTACTCTTTATTTTACTTATTCAATATAAGTTAAATTTACGTCGAAAGTCACTATTTTGCTTTCTTTAGATTTACAAGTTTATTCATTTGAGTCATTTACTTACTGCAATTTAAGTTAAAGTATTTTACATGTGGTTGACTTACATTTTCGTCATTTATTTCTTTAATCTTTAAGTTTCACTTAGAGTTATTGTTAATAGATTCTTGAAAGTTGAAATTAGTCAAAATATTTTGATAATATTCATAATCCAGAAATATCATCAATCATGAATCAAATCACAAAGATACGAACTCTCGAGACACATGTCCTAGGATCAATCTAGTCAATCCTATAAGTTACCAAAGTATATACCTTTGGAGGACTAACAGTTGTTTGTCAGAAATCACTGGTAAACACCTTTATGGCATAGTAATTAAAACTATTGCCTATCTAAAAGGAATATGAGACATTTTTCAAGCGGGAATAAAGTGTTAGTTGAACTTAAAAGTTTTCTACAATATTTTACTTTTCGTCATTTCGCATAATAAATATAGAATTATTTTATTACTATATTGTCTGTCACTCAATCTTAATATAATACTCCATAACCAACAACACGAAATCAATATGAAAGCACATACAATTTGCTAGTATTTTAAAAATTATTTTCTTAAAAAAAAATAATTCAACTTGTATACATATTCTTATTATTTTTATTTTCAATTTCTCCCTTATCTATCCTAAAAGCCTAGAAGAAATTATTAAAAAAATATTGAAAATAGCGAAAGTTTGCTCTCATCCATTGAGAGAGCTAAAGAGGCAAACATAATAAATAAATTACAACATAATAAACAAAAAATATGACATACAACATAATATAAAGTGATCAAAAAATTTTACAAGCTTAAGGGGGAAAATATGGCTGAAACTATTAAATTTGTAATTTTTATAATCTTATTTATTTTCTTATTTATTGTTGTAATTGATGCTGGAGGTAAACAATTCTCTGGTAAACAATTCTCTTATCCTTTTGAACCTTCATGTTTATTTTATACAAAATCTCTCATGTTTTATGTAATATTTGTTTTTATTTTTTATCACAGAATGGAAATCGGGGGCGCTAAATTGCAAGAAAACTTCGGATTGCCCACCAAGATTTTGTCTTCCTCCTTTGATTGCAAAATGTGATTCTCGTAGATGTTACTGTGTTTAATAAAATGTATCATGCACAAATACTTGTTTCTATTTCAAGAACACATTTTCAGTAATAATATTTGATGAATAATTGATGAAAATGCATAATGGCCAACTCTATTTTTTATTCGGAAGAGTTTTAAGTCTCTTGATGATGTGGGCTTTAGATCTTACTCTTAAAACGAAATTTAAGATAACTATATAATGATTAAGGATATGCTCATGGCCTTGGATCGTATAGTATGAATTTACATTAGCAAAAATATCATATGAATATAAAATTTATATATTATACATTTACATTTTTTATCTTTCTTATAAATATTTAATACATAATAAAATAAATTAAATAAAAAGAATGACAATTTTGGTTTTACATAAGAAAATTGTGATTTATATACATCATAATTATCATACGTTTCTTGTTAAAACAAATATTATAATAATTTTTAGTATAAATGTAATACCATTTTAGGAGGATCCACACACCATAGAATCTCTACGTTATTTTTTAAATCTCTTCCCTTTAAGTTTGATTTTTTAAATATATTTTATTATAAATAATAATATATAATAATAGTAATATTAATATGTAATAATAATAATATTAATAATAATATGTATTAATAGTTGATTTATGGATAAAAGTATATTATTTCATTCACTAAAACAAAACAAAAAAAATATAAATTATGAGAGTACATTAGCCATTAAAGTCATTTCCTATTACAATTAATAAGTATTTGTGTTTACAAATATTATTTATAAAAAATATTAAGAATCTTTGTTTTTAATATAATATTTACTTTTGATTTTGTATTAACGTATTTAAAAATGGTAGATAATGAACCATATATTTCAAAGTGCTAGATAAAGTAAATTGTTAAAAAAATTATTTGTAAATAATTTATTATTATAATCATTTTAAAGCATTTAAATTTACATTATCTTGTTTATTTTAAAATAATTTTATTTAATAAATTGAATAAGTTTTTTGTTGTTTATTATACTTGTATAGATGAAAGATTAGGAAGAGCACAATAAAAATCATAATAGCACCACACATCATTTAGAAACACATAAATTAAAACACAAATTAAATAAAATAAAGATGATAAACCGTACATTCAACCAAAAGCCAAAAATTCATTGTAAAACAAAATAATATTAATATTCCAAATATGTCATTTTTTTTAAATAAAAGAATATATATTATTTCAAAAGTAACTGTATAAACATACACAGTCCACTCAATGGACTAATTACATCATGAGTAAAGCTATTTTCCTTCTAAACTTGTCTTTTAACCAACCTCTAAACACTATGGATTCTATAATCTTGTGAACAACTGTAGTAGTATCTTCATTAGTATTAGAACCAAAAAATTGTTCAGCACGATATCTCAATATACTGTGAATTGTTGCCACTATTGCAATTTTCAGCACACTAGCCTTGAACCTTTTACCCTTTGTGTGCTGAAGAATCCAATTCAACTCCTCTTGCCATTGTTGCGGTTTGTGATTCACTTCTATCCAATTAAGCACATCCTGCCATATATGCTTTGTAACTCTGCAGCTGATAAGCAAATGGTTGATGTCCTCTATGTTTTCCTCACACAAACTACAACAATCATCATGGAGAAGCCCGAGTCGTTTCAGTCTCGCTTTAGTAGCCAGCCTATTGTGGCACACAAGCCAGAGACAAACTATGGTTCTAGGACACGCACCATTGTGCTGGATTAAATGACACCAATTAACATGTTCCTCTGCTTGAAGCATATGATCATACATTTGCTTCATGGAAAACTTCCCTCTACTAATCATACCATTCCAAATTTGCATATGCTGATGGATGTCCTCCCTTCTTGACAAAATGTCCTTTGTAATCCATGAAGCAGAGGCTGAGATATTGGTAGTCTAGATAGTAGCAGTCTTCACATAATAAGTATGCATCCACTTTATCCATAAGCTATCCATCTTCATACTAAGACTCCATAGATATCTCATCATGGCAACTTTGTTCCAACACTCCATATTAATGCGATTCATCCCTCCTTGCTTAACAGGTCGACAAACACGGTTCTTGGCTCTGGGGCTCTTCTTACTTTTCTCTGTACCTGTCCAGAAAAAAGCTCTACATATGGAATCAATTTTATGGATAACAGTTTTAGGAATAAGAAAGCACATCATCCAGTATTGAGTTATGGCTAAGAAAATGCTCTTGACCAATAAAATTCTGCCAGCTATGCTAAGGAGTTTGGTTGACCAATGCCTGATTCTACTGATGATTTTCTCAATTAATGGCAGGTAGTGAATAATGTTCAATCTCTTACTAGCTAGAGGCACACCAAGGTACCTTACAGGAAGGTTACCACTTCCAAAAGCAGTAGCCTCTTGAATGTTCCTAATGGTTATTTCCTCCATGCCACTACAAAATATTTTGCACTTCTGTGGATTAACAACCAAACCTGTAGATTCAGAAAAGTCCTTGAAAGCATCCAACATGTGATTCACAGAACTTTCTTCACCTCTACTGAATAATAACACATCATCTGCAAATGAGAGATGAGTGATACCAAGCTTTGCACAGTGACTGTGGAATTTAAACTCAGTGCCTGTGGTCATTTTTACCATAATTCTTTGCAGATAGTCCATGATGATAACAAAGAGAAAGGGGGAGATAGGATCCCTGTGCCTTAGACCTCTCTTAGCTTCCAAGACATCAGTATATTCACCATTCACATTAAAACGATAGGTGACAGTGGAAGTGCCCAACATGATCCACTCTATGAATTTTTTAGGCATGCCAATCCCTTGAAGGATACACTCCAAAGAATTCCAATCAACCATGTCATATGCCTTCTGAAGATCCAGTTGCATCATGCATTTAGGAGGACCACTTTTCCTTCCATAGCCCTTCATAAGCTTAGTAGCAAGGAGGATATGATGATGAATCTACTGGCCTGGGACAAAGGCAGCTTGGCTGTTATGAATGATTTCTTTCAGAACTTTTCCCAATCTTCTTGTCAGGAATTTAGATATAATCTTATAAAATGTGGTGCACCCTGCTATAGGTCTGAACTCTCTAATGTGGACAGCTCTAGCATGCTTAGGAATCAGAGTAACAATGGTACTATTAAATGCTTTAAATAGTTTACCATATTGGAAGAATTCCTGGATAGCTTCTATAACACCCCCCCTTTATTATGTGCCAGCAAACTTTATTATGTGCCAGCTTCTTTTATATATATATATATATATATATATATATATATATATATATATATATATATATATATATATATATATATATAAATTTTGTTTCTAATATTTATAGTTGATTAATATTTTTCCAATATTAATAAATAAATAAATTAATATGATTTATATTCTACCCGTGCTTTTACACGGATCACGCATTTTCGTTATAAATAATAAATAAATATAGTATAGTGATGATTGAGAAACATATATAAAACATAGGTAAATTAAGTAATCTCGGTCAGTGAAAAATGTATAATTTAATATAAAAAATAAATAAAATAATTAAATAGTCATCTATCCGTGTGTTCTCATGACTTGCGCAATATCGTTAAAAATAATAAAAAAAATTATAATATAGTAATGATTAAAAAAATATAATATTTAAAATTGTAATGGTCGTATTAACATTAATTTAACCTACTATAAATTAATATGTAAATATATAATTTAAAGCAAAATATATTGGGCCTAAAAATAATCAATAATTTTTCATGTCCCTAAATGTAAGGAACAATAATTTGGTGAGCTTTTTATTATGTCCCTAAATGTAACGAACAATAATTAGGTGAGATTTATAAAACATTTATGAGTAAGAGGTCTAATTATATTTAATATTATTAAAAATATCCTACTTATGTAAATTATTAATTTTATTTTATTAATTTGATCTTATAATAATTGTTAAATGTGTGTATTATTTATTAAATATATTATCAAATAAAATATTAAATTACATATAAATGACACATATTGGTCCTATATTTTAACTCAACGATTTCTAATGAATAATACATATTGGTCCTACCTAATAATGTTTTAATGTCCCTAAATGTAAGGAATAATGATTAGGTGAGATTTATAAAACATTTATGAGTAAGAGGTCTAATTATATTTAAATTTAATATTATTAAAAATATCCTACTTACGTAAATTATTGATTTTATTTTATTAATTTGATCTTATAATACCTGTTAAATGTGTGTTTTATTTATTAAATATATTATCAAATAAAATATTGAATTATATATAAATGACACGTATTGGTCCTATATTTTAACTCAACGATTTCTAAAGAATAACACATATTGGTCCTACCTAATAATGTTATGGAAATAAATAATTTAAGCTTATTTATAAACTAATTAATTATGTTATAATTTTAATGTGTTATGTCTTTACAAAATTAATTAAAATAAATAATATAATATTAAAATATAGGCAATCAATATACATTTAAAAATTTTCAAATTGTGTAAAGAAAAGTTAGGCAATGAGTGCAAATATTATAACTAAATTTTGTTACCATGGAACGAAAATAATTGTTGCATTACTTTATTATTGATTAAAATGATCATATTATTCTGTTTGTTACACATCTATTTATAGAATATTAAACAATAACATCAATAATTTTTATTTGTTACCCTCTTATTTAAGGAAATAATATACGTATTTGGATTTCAGACAAATAATATAACTTAGATACATGACAGCGAACCAAACAAAATCAATGAAAAAATAGTAGATTTATGGGAGGGGAATTGTTTTAAGGTTAGGTGATAGAAATAAGGGTGATAGAAAGACAATTAAAGTGACCCATTTTCAATAAAATAAGAATAATGAAAAGGCAATTAAAGTGGTATTTTTTTTGGTTGAAAACATATAAGAATTTAAATAATTAGGACTTCTGAATGTTACATTGAAAAGATGCTTAAAATTAAATAATTAAACATGCACCATTAATGATAAAATTTGAAAATAAAAATAAAAATTATCGAGATATTTAGTAATGGAAAATAAAGATTATGGAGATAAAAAAATAAATCAAATCCTCTTTTCCTCTTTTATTAAAAAAAAATGCAGTAACTTCACAAATAAAAACAAATATTCTTCCTCTATTTAAAAATTAAAAAAAAAAGTACACAAATCCATACTTTCACTTTTCAAATCTGAAACAATCAAAAGGAAATGATATCTATTCTATAATTGAAGAAAGGAAAATGAAAAGCTATCAACGACGGATCTGGTGAGCAAAGGAGGTGCAAGGGAAAACTACGTCAGTGATGGTCGTGTATGCCACGTTGGCATTTTGAGTTTGGAAAAAGAGGTATTATGTAATTGATACATTTGAGTTGAGAAAGAAAACAAAACAAGTTAATTGGCCTAGTTGTAGCACCCCTCTCTTTCAATCAAGAGGTCATGGGTTAAATTCCCATTGTCTACAAAAGGATTTTTTATTTCTAAGATTTATATATTTTTCTGGATAGCTATTATAAGAGAAATGTTAATTGTGACAAGAATGGCCATCGCGAGTAACTTAGAAACCACTAGTTTAATTTATTGATTTTTTTCTTTACATATCATCCTAAAGTTGGACTTTTCGCCAGATTAAGAAACTAGTGTTTCTGCAATTTTGATACACGCTAGTTTTTGTTTTTATGCAAGAAAAGTTGTATATAAAATATAAATTTACTTATGTTCTGTACATGAAACGAAAAATTGGCCTTTGTTTAAAATAAGTGTCTCAGCAAGAGAAAAATTCATAAATATGAGTGTGATATTTTGACAAATTGCAATTGTATTGAAGTTATATGGAATTAGAAGTAGAGTTATATTGTGTGATAACTGTTTACGGTTGTCAATTTTTTTCTCTAAACAAATTAATATGTTCAAAGTTAAAAGTATTGGAAAATTAGATTGGTTTGGCAAATTAGATTCCTTTTGCAAAATTAAGAAAGGTAGAAGAGGGAAGGTGAGATGTGTTTGGTTGGCTACCATTTGGAGTATTTGGTTGATTATGAATGAAATTATGTTTAAGAATTCGAGGTGGATTTTCTGGGATGTTGTTTGGAGTTGTAAAACGTTGATTTGGAGTGGTTTTTTATTGAGAATATTTCTCATGTTAATTGTAATTTTTATGATTTTGACAAAAATCATTTGACAAAAAGAATTTTTTAAGTCATACATGTAATAAATGAATGTGTTATGACAGTAGAAGTGAAATAAAACTGTCCCAAAGAAAAACGTCTGCGGCTAACAAATTTTATCATGAATTAAGTATGGATTAATAAATATTAATTATTGAAAATCCAACGAGTGATATCCGAGTCACACATACTTAATTCATGTTTGAACTTTAAGAAATCTTGAAATAAGGATTTTTTATTTCTAAGGTTTATATATTTTTATGGATAGTTATTATAAGAGAAATGTTAATTGTGGCAAGAATGGCCATCGCGAGTAACTTAGAAACCAATAGTTTAATTTATTGATTTTTTTTCTTTACGTATCATCCTAAAGTTGGACTTTTCGTCAGATTAAGAAACGTTTCTGCAACTTTGATACACACATAATTAGTTTTTGTTTTTATGCAAGAAAAGTTGTATATAAAATATAAATTTAGTTGTGTTCTGTACATGAAACGAAAAATTGGCCTTTGTTTAAAATAAGTGTCTCAGTAAGAGATAAATTCATAAATATGAGTGTAATATTTTGACAAATTGCAACTGTATTGAAGTTATATGGAATTAGAAGTAGAGTTATATTGTGTGATAACTGTTTATGGTTGTCAATTTTTTTCTCTAAACAAATTAATATGTTCAAAGTTAAAAGTATTGGCAAATTAGATTAGTTTGTCGAATTATAAAGCAGCCGATTTGAAAAAAAAAAGTTTTTGGACATAAAGTTTTTTTTGCAAAATTAAGAAAGTTAGAAGAGGGAAGGTGAGATGTGTTTGGTTGGCTACCATTTGGAGTATTTGGTTGATTAGGAATGAAATTATGTTTAAGAATTCGAGGTGGATTTTCTGGGATGTTGTAAAACGTTGATTTGGAGTGGTCTTTTATTGAGAATATTTCTCATGCTAATTGTAATTTTTATGAGTTTGACAAAAATCATTTGAAAAAAAGAATTTTTTAGGTCATACATGTTATAAATGAATGTGTTATGACCATTATTTAAGTAGCCAAATTGAAGTGATCTATTTAATATAAGGTTTATGGCTAATATTTTTTGTTAGGTTTTTTCTCTCTTTTGCCCCCTTTCTAGATCCTTGATGCTCAGATCACCTTCCACTTGTCCCTGATTATTTTCATTTTGTCCTTTTTCTCTAACGGTTTTATTATGCCAGCTCACTTGTTTGTCCTTAAACATAACAAAAGGGCATGTGATTCTTATAAATAATGAGTCATGGTCCCAAATTGTAGACACTAAAAATTATCATAGAATTTTTATTCTCTTTATCTCATTGGAAGAGAAACTAAAGAATTAAAGAATCTACAATTGGAATGTCTTTTGACTATCAAGATTATTATCTTCTCGTTAATATTTCATGGATCCTTAAGATACGCTCCCGCTTTCTATTTTATCTTAAATTGAGTATGGATTAATAAATATTGATTATCAAAAACCCAACAAGGACAACTATCTCAACTATTTTCAATCACATCAAGCACAAAATACTACTCGGGTCAATCCTATGTCAATGATTAGAATAATGCAGCAAAAGAGGCAACTCCAGAACTCCTCATTACACCTAAACTTTTCAAATTTTAAAACAATAATTCTCTACAATATTCCACTTTTCCTCAATTCTCATAATAGACATTGACATATGTTTTACTATATTGTCTATCACTATATCTTAATATGGTAACCTACATCATGAAACCATATGAAAGCACATCTAATATGCTAAGAAAAAACAATTCAACTGGTACATTATTATTATTATTATTATTATTATTATTATTATTATTATTATTATTTTGAATTTCTCCTCTATCATACATAAAAGGCAAGAAGAAATTATTTTAAAAAATTGAAAATATTGAAAGTTTGCACTTATCGATTGAGTGAGCTAAAGAGGCAAACATTATATATGGATCACAACAAAATAAACAAAAAAAATATTACTTTTAAAACATAAATTGATCAATAAATTTCTTTACGTTACAAGCTTAGGGTAGAAATATATGGCTGAAATTATTAAATTAGTTTCTTTAATGATCCTCTTAATTTTCTTATTTCTTGTTGTAACTGACATTAATGGTAAACGATTTTTGTATCCTTTTGAAATTTGTTTTTTTGTTTTTGACAAGAACAAACTTAACTCATATCATTTATCAAAATAAAGTCAATACAAGGAGGAATAACATTAACGAAACTACGCCTAGACCAAGAATTGGCCGCCTTAACTAACGTATCGGCAACCATATTCGCTTGGCGCTTAATAAACTTCACCTTAAAGTTTGGAATCAAAGCTAATAAACGCTTAATAGAGAGGAGGATAAGATTGAACTCAGACAAACCAGAAACATTAGAATGAATGCCTTGAACAACCAATTGAGAATCACTTTCGAAGATCACAAAATTCAAGTTCAAGGAGATAGCATGTTGGACAACTTCTTTCAAGGCTATCGCCTCAGCTTCAATAGTTGACATACTACCAATATCCCAAGCAGTTCCTGCAGTAATGAATCTACCCAAATTATCCCGGAAGCACCAACCTCTGTTAGTGGAACGATAAGCACTATTGAAGCCGACATCAACATTACACTTGACCCAATTATCAACCGGAGGAAACCACACTACAGGGAGGTGAGTACTGTTGCTCCTTTCCTGAGCAACCTGGGCTGTGAACCAATCCTGCCACTTAACATAGGCTTGCAAGCCTAAACGAGACATGCCTTCCCTTTCATTATTCCAAACTATATTGTTACGGTTCTTCCAAATCACTTCTACCATCATAGCAAACCGACCGGCATCCCTACGATCTTCTCTACTACAAACATAAAAAATGAGAGATTTAGCATCACTAAAATGTTGAAGACGAGGCTCTATGATAGACGACAAACCTGCTGCCCGCCAGTACTAGATAATGGTGGAACACCCAAAAAAACACATGCCAATCCTCTTCGTCCATATCTTCGCAAACTGGGCACTCCGGTGTACATTGGACATAGTGTTGTCGGAGCCTAATTCTCGACGGTAAGCAACCTCTACAAATTCTCCACAAAAGGTGTTTGACTCTAGGAGGAGCCATGATGTTCCACAAATCCTCCCACTTACCAACAACTTTACAAATTGAGCGAGAAGCGATAGAATTCCTCCAGAGCCTATAACCTGAACGAACACTATAGTTTCCACTATTTTCTGCACTCCAAACCAGCCCATCGACTACCACATCCTCAACCAACAGAACACTCAAAATCTCCTTTGCAACCATATTATCAAACAAAGATTCAACAACCGAAATATTCCACTGTTTAGTATTAGGCAATAGAAGATCCTGAACATAAAGATTGTACACACCTTGAGGATACGGACCTCCTAAGCAAACATTTTGACAACCTCGAATCCACGGTTCATTTACGACCCTAATCTGGCTTCCGTCTCCAATACTCCACCTACAACCCAACCGTAAAACATCTTTAGCTTTCCAAAGGCTTCTCCACAAAAAGCTCGGGTTAGAACCCACACTAGCATCCAAGAAAGAGGAATTAGGGAAATACCGTGCCTTGAAGAGCCTAGAAACTAAAGAGTGGGGTTTGGTTAAAAAATTCCACCCTTGTTTAGCTACCATAGCCAAGTTGAAAGCTCGAAAATCCTTGAACCCCAAACCTCCATCCCTCTTAGAGCAAGAGAGCTTCTCCCACGCCAACCACCGAATCCCTTTGTTATTGTTACCACCACCCCACCAAAAATAATTCAACATCTTCTCTATGTCATCAACCACCCCATCCGGGATAATATACACACTCATAATATATGCCGGGATAGATTGCAACACCGATTTTATCATCACTTCTTTACATGCTTTAGACAAAGCTCTACCACTCCAAGAATTGATTCTTTTCCAAATGCGATCCTTGATAAAAGCAAAAGTTTCCTTCTTACTGCGACCAATCATCGAAGGCAAACCCAAATACGAACCTGTCCCAAGAACATGACGGACACCCATAATTTTTGCAAGATCCTCCTGAATTGGGACACTAAGATTGCGACTGAAAAAGACTTCCGACTTTGCCAAATTAATTTCTTGACTTGACGCGGTGGCAAAGATCTTAAGTAACTCCATTAGGTGAGAGACTTCCACAATATTAGCCCTGCAAAATAAAAAACAATCGTCAGCAAAAAGAAGATGGGACACACTAGGTGCCCTTCTGCAAATCTGGACTCCATGAGTGTCCCCACGAGAAACAGCTCCCTTAATAAGAGCTGAGAGGCCCTCTGCAATAAGAATAAAAAGATAATGAGACAGTGGGTCCCCTTGTCTCAATCCTCTTCCTGGCTGAATTGGTCCAACTCTATCAGTATTAACAAGAACCGTGTAATTAACCGAAGTCACACACATCATCACCCAGTGGATCCACTTATCCGCAAACCCCAACCTTCTCAACATACCCCTCAAGAAACCCCAATCCACTCTATCGTAGGCTTTACTAATATCAATCTTCAGAGCCATATAAGATTTATTCCCCGATGTCTTCCTCTTGAGAGCATAAATAATCTCAATGGCCGTCATAGCATTGTCTAAAATAGACCGATTTTCAACAAATGCAGATTGTTCCTCAGAAACACAATTATCCAAGCAACGCTTCATTCTATTAGCTAACAGTTTAGAAACCAGCTTATAAGCTACATTACACAAAGAAATAGGCCGCAATTCTTTCATCGTACGAGGCTTTGGACACTTCGGAATCAAACAGATATTTGTATCATTTAGCGATGAGGGGAAAAAACCTTGCGCAAGCCAACTAGAAGCCGCTGTATAAATATCATCACCGCAAATATGCCAAAATTTCTGATAGAAAGCCGGGTTGAAACCATCAGGCCCTGGGGACTTATCTGGATGCATAAGACTAAGCGCGACATATAATTCCTCTTTAGTGATATTAGCTAATAACCTGTTGTTGTCTTACATAGAGATCACAGGCTTAATAAGACCAAGAACCGGGTCGTAATCACCGACACTGGCCTCAAAGAGAGTTTCAAAGTACCTTTGAGCAATACCACATAAACCATGTTGATCTCGCACCCGGGAGTTTTGTTCATCCAGTAACATGTCTACTTTCTGATAATTCTTCCGCACCGTGGCAGATCTATGAAAAAACTTCGTATTGCGGTCGCCGTTACAGAGCCAATGCATTTTGGCCCGCTGCTTCCAGAAAGTTTCTTCACCAACAAGCAGCTTATTATACTCCCGCTGCGCTTCGAGAAACTGGGATGATGATGCCGCATCCCGAGCATCTCTAAACAGTTCCATAGTATCTAAACAAACTGCTGCACTTTCCTTATGCTTTTTGTATCTCAGCTTGTTCCACGACCCAAGCTCACTAGCACAATTAGCGGTACAGAGCAATAAATCTGGATTAACACTTTTATGCCAACCTCTTGAAACAACATCTTCTATATCCTCCTCCTTAAGCCGTCTATTCTCGAATTTAAAAGAAAACTTTGTCCGCCTGGGTTGGGCTTGATCACATTGCAATAAGATCGGACTATGATCTGAATGGGATGCAATCATATTTACCAGCTTCGCATCGGGAAATAAGTCAGACCAACCGGGACTAACTAGCGCTCTATCAAGGCGCTCCTCCAATGCATGATCGGTTCCACGACTCTTAGTCCATGTAAACTGATGTCCCTCCAAGGAGAGATCCATAACATTACAATCATACACGGCTTGACGGAATCCAGCGCATAGCCAATTCGGATGTGGATGAAGTCCACGTTTATCTTGTTGGGATAATAAGTTGTTAAAATCTCCGATAATGCACCAGGGAATATCTGCCATGTCTCTGAGATTACGAAGCATATCCCAAGATTGTTGCCGATGATTACGCTCAGGATAGCCATAGAAACAAGTAAGACGCCAAGAACCTCTAGTATCATCCTGGATGAGAATGTTAACAAAGTTCCTTGAGAAATTTAAAATTTGATAGTGAACATTATTATTCCATAAAACAGCAAGCCCTCCACTCCTGCCTTCCACATCAACCGTTAAACACGAACTGTACCGTAACGAGACTCTAATACCTTCCATTCTCTGGGCTTTAGCAAGCGTCTCCGAAAGGAATACAACATCAGGACGGTGTTGTTGAGCGAGACGCCGCAGGTTAGGAATTGCTCTCGGGTTGCTCAGGCCCCGGCAATTCCAACTGAGAATTTTCATTGTTCCCGGCAGTCCTGACCACCAGGACTTGCTGATAAAAAATGCTCTGTCGTATTTTGAGTAGCTTTTCCTTCATCTTTGGCTTGTTCACGACGACGCTTACGTTCCAGTTGCGAGTCGGTATTAGCTAGCTCTTCCAATCCTGGTTCAGAGATCATATGAGGGAATATGGTAGGGGCAGTATGGTTTTGGTCGAGAGGTTGGAGCTTTATGTGTGGCTGGGATTTATTGTGATCAACGTGAATAGGTTTTTACTGGGAATTTTTTGGTTTGAATTTATAAGGTTTAGTATGAAGGCTGGTGTTTTTAGTTGTTGTAACAGTGTGGAAAGAAGGGATTTTTTTGCTGTTGGCTGCGGGTAAGCTTGAAGAGTGCATGGCTTCAGACAAATTATGGGGGCTGACGTGGCTTTGTTGTTGTGGGGTCGAGACAGAGGGATTAATTAACACAGTAGATTGTCCCTCAAATGGGGAAAGAAACGTGCCACTACTAGGGGTAGGTTCAAGGATGTGGGGCCGGTAATTAAGGTGTTGGTGGGGCAAGAAATTATGGGTGGGGGACAAAGGGAATGCAGAGTTATGATTGGGTAATAATTGGCTTGTCGGTTGAGCAGTTGGAAAAAGCTGGATTTGGGTTTGAACACAGCCATGCACGAGTGGGTTACTGTTTGTAACGAAAATAAGCTCATTAATGCTCACAGCATTATTCCTTGAGTGATTAGCATTAATTGCTAAAAGTGAATCAGAACTTTCCCCCATTGGCTGGGAGGGAATATTCGTTTCAGCAAATGCGTTACTCTCCCCCTGAACCGCCTGTGCCTCACGCGCCTGATCCCCTCTTGCCATATTATTTTTTCCAGAACTTCCAGCAGTATCTTGCCTAAGCCATTTTGAAGAAGAGACACCATATTTCTTGTTTTCCGCCCGGATATCATTGGACCAACCTCAGACACCATCATCTTCTGTCATTGCGAACTGCACTTCACATCGTTGTTCTGAATGCCCAAGAAGTCCACAAACAAAACAGAAAATGCTCAGTTTCTCATATTTAAAATTCACAACACACCAATCTACTCCTTTATTCTTAACCTTAGTAGATTGCTTCAATGGTTTCCTCACATCAACTTTAACCCGAATACGCATATATTGACGCCAAAAACTAGTGTTATTATTCTTATCATATTCCACAAACTCTCCAATATAACTACCCATAGCTTTCCCCACTTTCTCTAGCATGAAACCCGCAGGAAGATTATGGACTTGGACCCAAAAGTCAACATGGAATAACGGAATGTTTTCAATCTGTACTCCAATTTGAACTTTTTCAAGAATAAGAAGATGACTATCGTAAGTCCACGGACCTCCATTAATGACCGCCTCCATATCGAGTTTGTGTTCAAACTGAAACAGAAACAAACCATTCGTCGCTTCCTTGATTGCTACCCCTTTCACCGATCTCCATATATCTGCCACTCTACTCATCATTGATCTCACATGGATAGGTTTGTCGCAAAGGAAGCGCCCGACAAGACACAATCGTAGATCTGCCGCTTCACACTCTTCATTCTCCAGATCAAAACAAAAACCTTCTCCCTCGCCGTCATCGTTGATGGACAAATTTTCCATACTCAGACTTGCCATACCGAAAGAAATTAGGACCAAAAAAACCAGGATTCGGATTTCCCCAACTTTTGTTTTCCTCCGTTTGTTGCAAAATATGAACGTCATAAATGTTACTGTCGTTAAGAGATTGAAACTATGAGCTCAAAAGTACAATGTCACGTGCAATGTAAAATATTTTTAGAGTTGATCTTATTAATCATCTCAAAAATATGATGTATAATAAACTACAGCAATAGAATGTAAGATATAAAATGTACAAAAAATACTTGTATCTATTTTATAACCTATTTTCAAAAACAATGCTCAACAATTTGAGATAAATTTTAGGTGTCATTGTTATATACATAATTTAAAATTATGTATAAAAATATAGAATGGCTGACTCTATATTTAGTTTTGTCATCTAAAACATCTCTAATCTACAACAGAATAATGTTAAGAGAAAAAAACACTACGTGGTTTTATATATTACAACAAAAAAATATATATATCTAGACATTCCAACTGTAACACCCCTCTAATAACCCGCGGCATTTAAACAAATATTAATCAGAGTAAACATGCAAGAGGTGTCACAATTCATAAAATAAAGAATACACACGTTCGGCACATGTCATGCATTCACTGAAACATCTGAAATTATAACTCATTAAATAGAATCATGTTTACACAGCGGAATTGAATTATCGAGTCAACATTCATCACTAATGTATCAGACTTCAAACAACATAACAAATAGAGTTATAATCAAAACTCCAAAACAACGTGTTCCCAGTGTTACATCTACCAGAGCATGACACCGACACAAAAACTAAAAACCGGCTTATGAGCTAATCCTCACCAAGTCGCGCCGCTATCCTCAATCTGAAAATGACAACAAGTAAGGCTGAGTCTCATCACAGTTAACCAATGTTATTGCATCATAAATAATAACATATCATAGTTATATCGTTCACCCAATCGTTTCATATTCAGAATACATCATTGTCACACATCTACAAACATCAAGTCATCACATAACATATATTAATCATGTTACAAGAAAAATCATGCATATGTATGAAACTGACACTATGCATGTGGTACCAAACATCACCAGTGGGAAAATCCACCGACCGATCTATCATCATCCAGATACGGCCCTGCCAGCACAGATTCCACACAATGGGAATCTTGCCCTTCACTGAATCCTCTCATCTTTAGGATACAACCCTCATCTATGATTATGAATGCATGCAACAATATATATAACATACTATCATCATCATCATACTATGAGTAGCATCATCTATACTCATTCATCATCATTCATCATCATTAACAAGTACGTTCAATATACATATAATTGCATCATTCAATAAATCAGTCAACAATATTTCATACAGATTCATCAGTTTAAAGTCACACGTCATCAGACTTTCAAACATCACAAAACAGCAAAAATCTGCAGATCACGCTGGCCATACCCGTACCATACGCGTACCAACATGCCCCAAAATTCACAAAACACACACCATACGCGTATCATACGCGTATGGACAGGACCTCATTTCGACACAAAACATGCACATACGCGTACCAGCCAGGCATACGCGTATCAACCAGGTACCATACGCGTATGAGCAGAAGGTACAATCAGCTGCACACATGGGGAACGTATCATACGCGTATCACCCCTTCCATACGCGTACCATACGCGTATCATACGTGAACGGGCAGAAGTTCTCAAATCTGCAACTTACCCATTCGTTTCCCTCGCGAATTCACCTGTACAGCCTGCGATTTTGATCTGAAACCAATAATTTCACATATCCAGACACACAACATCCATCCAACATCACTAGTATATGATCTTCTATTCGATTTTACTCATCACAATCTAATTCTACTCAATTATTAGGGAATTTCAGATTCAATTTCAATGATGAATACAATAGTAAAATCAGAATACATAACCTATTGATCTAAACGATATTCCTAATCAACATCATCATTCCCAACACGATAATAGAGATTAAATGGAGAGTCCCCCCTTACCTTAGCCAATTCTTGATCTTTGGTCCCTCCCTCTTCAGTTCTCCTTTAGTTCTTCGCATTCCTCATTATAAAGCCACTCTAATCATTCATTTGGTTATAAAAGCTTGCTTCACTTAAAACTGAGAAGATTATAATTCATCAGGGAAAAGTCAACTGTTTAAGATCACCTTTGGCTTTTGAGAAATTTGGTCAACTATGAACTTTTAAGAATCAAAATCATGAACATATGATCATTAAAGCCATTTGATCAAGAAAATCAATCAAGATTCAAAAAGTCAACCATTAGGGTTTTGACTTTTTATGTAAAGAAATTGCATTTAAACTTTGAAAAGTCCTAACTTTCTCATCCTTTGGTGAAATTT
Organism: Vicia villosa; assembly: GCF_029867415.1. Taxonomy (NCBI): domain Eukaryota; kingdom Viridiplantae; phylum Streptophyta; class Magnoliopsida; order Fabales; family Fabaceae; genus Vicia; species Vicia villosa. The sequence continues at coordinate 9,519,284 of NC_081184.1, read as the reverse complement.
TCTCAACCCAAAGCCTATCTTGGAGAAAAGGTCAATATATACAACTTTGTCACATATAATGTTTTCCCAAAAATCAATCGTTTGAGAGATATGAGCCCATGAAGATTCTTCCAACACAGAAAATTTGTCTAAGTCTTTTTTATCAACTTTTTTCACCAACTTCCAAGACATTTTTCTCATTGATCAAAGAAGAATTCTTTCAATCCATTAACAAGGGAATTGAAGTACATCATCTAAGCTTTTCAAAAAGTCTTAGAATATTATTTCATCAGAATCATCATCTCCATCTTCAACTTGGTGCTGCTGCAGTTGGAGTCGTGCAGAGCTATCCAGAAGGTTTTGATCCAATTTGAGCATTCAAACACCTTCTAATATCATCATAGGAGCTATCCAGATCATCACATAGCATTTGTAACACCTCAAACTCAGAACCCTATTTCTCACTTTGAAGGTAAGCCTCAAACTTTGAACTCCATGGTCCATGCATTTTAAATGTCCAAATGAGTTATCATCATGTTTCTTCACATATATAGAATATTTACCCTCAATCAATTACATCATATCATGCACATACACGATTTCAGATGGAAAATTCGTTTTAGGGTTCTTGAGTGTTCATGCGCATAATCTTAAAAAAACACTTAAAATAAATAAAATTAAAGATCGCCGTCGTGTTCCTTGTGAAAAAAACGAGTGAAATTCATGTTTGGATCATCTCATTTGGTTAAGAAATGAGGAAGTTAGAAATTCAAAAAATATCAACAGCTTGAGGTTGAAGGTGAATGGTGGCGCGAAGGTTTTCAAAATTCTGGGAAAATACTCATTTTTAAATATTATTAATTGAACACATGTGTTAAACCATCCAAACGCGTGAGTTCAACACTTGGCAAGGCCAGACCTACTTTTTGACCACCAATTTCTTTAATATTTTTCCAAACTTCAACCATTTAATTAACCCATCAAAATTAATCAATTTCAAAAATTCTTTTGCACACTACTCATTTATCATATATATTTCATGATTACGCAAAAAAATTACAAAATATTATTTATTTAATATATTTTTATTTGGTTTAAAATTAATCCATTTTAGTATGTTTAAATACTTAAAAAAAATTATTTTCCTTTGATTTTTCAAAACCTAATCAATTTTCAATAATCATGTGAATAAAACCTAATATACTAAGCCTTAATTAAGTGTGAATAGCCTTTTCCATATTAATTTAGTTTTGTTTTATCAATTAAAACTCTTTTGCAAAACCCCTGATTAAAATAGACAATTAGGGTTTTCATACAACAAAACTCTTCCATTTTTTCAAAGCATCAACCAATGGGCATCCCTTTGAGCTGTAAGCCCCATCCTCTGTAAATATTTTTGGGCCTCTAATAGAAAGTAAGTCCCATCCCTTTTTTTATTTATTCAACTATTTTCAATTAAAATATTCAATTGTTTTCAAATAAACTTCTCATTTGTTTTCACTTTAAATCAATGGACTTCTCCTTGAGTATAAGTCCCATCCCTTATTTCTCATCTCAAATTCTTGAGCCTCTAATAGAGTGTAAGATCTAACACCTTTTTGTTTATACATGAAATAAATCTTATGGGCCTCGATCAGAGTGTAAGCCCTAACAGCTTTTCTCCTTTCATAAACAGATAATCCATATAACATATAAAAAAACAGTCATAAAACATCTAAAAAACATCAAAAAAACATTTCTCTGCATTCATATTTAAATTACTGTTTATATAACTTGCTATAATTGCCATACATGCTATACTTGCTATATTCGTCACCATATTCACTGTATATACTTGTTATACCTGCTATACTTGTTATACATCTGTCAAACATCAACTGTATATATATACTTCTTAGATCTCCGTCAGAGAAAAAAACCTAAGATATAAACTATATATATATATATATATATATTATAGGATTATGACCAGGATTGAGGATTACTTCCCGGTGAAGCCTCTCCTAATTAGACAACACAGTTTCTCTCCATAAGATCAATTATTCCCGCTGAAACATGTTGAAACCCTTATATCAAACAATAGGGCACATCCACCTAAAGAGGATTATTTTTCGGTGAAACCTCTTAGCTCTTGCTTAGATCCAAATAAGGTCAAACCAACATAGCTTTCTCTTGTGCTACAACAAGGATCCTCAATGACCCTCTATTAGCCTCCTCTTGGGCTCACAGTACAAGTACCTACATGCTTCTTAAAAGTTTCCCTCAGGTTCCTTTTGAGCTTGTATACAAGGACCCTCGGGCTTCCTAAAAGCATATGACATGACATAGCTCCCTTTAGTCAACACATGTGAGAATTCAATTCTTAAAACATCACATCAAAATCATTTAAGTATTCACAATCTCTGTATTGAGTTTCTTCCCTTCAGAATAAGAGACAAGGAAAGTCTCAATTCTCATTTCATCCTCAGTAGAGTCAGCCTCAATCTTGGGCTTTGTACAAGACAAAAAACAAACTTTCAACAGTCAGAAGGATTCAAATCTCTAAATCTATTACCCAGTTGTGTCAGTCTCAATCTTGGGCTTTGTATAAGACACAAACATAATCTTTCAACAATCTCAAAAATACAGTTTTTAAAACTCATTCCTAAGCTAAGTCAGCTTTAATCTTGAGCTTTATACAATAAGTCATGGGAATAGGATCATAAGTTGTCCTACCACGATTCTGATTCTGATTAGCAACCTGAGATTGAGGAACTTGAACTTGCACAGGAGCGACAGCGGCTACATAAGGTTGATCCCCATTTTGAGGTTTACGACGAGATCCCCTTCTATCATCAGACACAGCATTGGTCTCATTCTCTTTCTTCTTGTGGAAGTTTCCATAAGGTTTCTTCGATCCACCAGAGGATTCAGCAACATTAGCAACTTTCCCATTCTTGATTCCCTCTTCAAGTCTCTGGCCAATAGTAACCAAGTCTGTGAAATTTGAGGACACACTTCCAATCATTTTCTCCCAGTAGAAAGGGGAGAGAGTATCCATGAACATGCCAGTCAATTCTTTCTCAGCCAATGGTGGTTCAACTTGGGAAGCCAATTCTCTCCAACGTTGAGCATATTCTTTGAAAGATTCCTTTTCCTTCTGAGCCACGTTCTGAAGTTGACGGCGATCAGGCGCCATGTCCAGATTGTACTTATACTGCTTCATGAAAGCATTAGTCAGATCTTGGAAACAATGAATGTGATTACTCTCAAGTCCCATATACCATTTCAGTGAAGCTCCACTCAAACTATCCTGAAAGCAATGGATAAGCAATTTATCATTTTGGGTATAAGCAGCCATTTTGCGATAGTACATGGTCAAATGGCTTCTTGGGCAAGTGTTCCCCTTATACTTCTCAAACTCAGGAGTCTTGAATTTTGCAGGCATGACAAAGTTGGAAACCAAACACATATTCTCAGCAGCAACCCCAAAGTAATCATTTCCTTCCATGGCTCTCAGGCGTTTTTCTAAGGTATGATACTGCTCTTTGACATCTTCAATGTCTCCAGCATCTCCTTGACTTCCATTCTGGGAACGGGCAGCTTGATATTCAAACAGAGGATTCACATAAGTAGGCTGAGCAACAGTGTGCACAATAGGCTGAGATTCAGTGAAGACAGGAGCATGAAAAACTTGGTTTGAAGCTTGACCAATCACAAGTTGTGAAGATTGACCAATACCAGGAGTCTTCTCATATGGAGGAGTGTAACCATGTGGCAAACCAAACTCTGGCCATGTAGAAGGTGGTTGTTGAGTAGGTTGAGGGTCAACATCAGCACTTGAGACTTCAACAATGACAGTTTTCTGAGGCGGTTCTCCTCTAGCAATCAAAACTTGCAGCATTTCAGTTAGCTTGGTCATGCCTGACTTCAACTCATCAATTTCCATTCTGACCTCTGCATTGTGTTGCTCTTGGTATTCCATTCTCAATCTGACGTTGGCTCTAGTTCCGTACTTGTGTGGAGGAATCAGCTTGACGGTAGACAAACTCTGAAGATGGAGACAGACAAGGATAAGTTTTCTGGACAACCTGGATGTATGTATGCAAATGATGCAATTGCTGTTTTTTGTTTTTTTTTTTATTTATTTATTTGATTCTCAAGGAATTCAAGTTATTAATTTGTAAACATCAAAACATGAAGGAAGTAAATCCTATATTGGATCAAAGCTTTGATCAAGTTATCATCAAGATCAATCATCCATTTTGGTGGATTAGAGTTTTCACCCCATCAACACCCAAGATCCATTGAGTTTGATGAAACTTATGATGTTTACAAAGAAAGACCTATGAGTTCCTTGGAAATCAAATGAATGCATGGATGCATGGCTTATGCATCAATCACAATCAAGATCACACATGGTCGCACAAACAGGGTTCAAAGGTTCGACGTCACGGGCATGGAGTCAAGGTTAAGAACCACCCACAAAGGTATGTACTAGGGAATTTTGTACCTGCCGAACGGGTTCTACAAAGGTTCCCAGAGTTTTCAATCTTCTATCGGATATTACCGGCTCGCACAATTGCTCATGGGCGCCAATAATATGCCTAAAAAGACCTCGTCTGAGCGTAGTATCGCATGACAACAAGCTCAAATTGGTACTTGATCTTGTTTCTGCACTACATCCTAAAAAGGCTTAGATGGGTTAAAAGGGTTCTAGGTCATTCAGCTTCTACGGACACTCACTATTGAAAGTAATAGCGTTCTTACGATAGTTCGTAACAACATCTACTACCTTCCATGAGGCCTCCACTGATTGGGGTTCCACCATATGACGCTCATGGTAAGGATTGCTCCTGACATGCGACTATTGGTCTTACCACCTCCTATCTCAAGTTACTCACAAAAGTTCGGGTTAGAACTTTATCTCATCACAGAGGAACCATCGAGCACCAAAAAGAAAATAAAAGAAAATAAAAAACAAAGCACACAATAATATATACAGATACAAAACACACAGATAAACAAAAATAGGCTTAACACACTTAAAAACTGGATCCCCAGTGAAGTCGCCATTTTTCTGTAGCGGGGAAAATCTGACATCGAAGCCATGGGATTGACTCGAATCAATATTCCGTTTTGAAATCGCCACCGCGCTTTATTTTTTCAAAGGAAAAGGGAAAAGAACGTAAAACCCAAAGTTTTGTTTTTAAAAAACAAGAAAGAGATCTCAGGTACGGGTGTTGATTATATGAGGGGAAGGTTTAAAGCACCCCTCATATCCGTGGTACTCCACGGGAACCTTTTTGAAAATCTGTGTGTGTGTGCTAAAACGGTTTGTTTTATTTTTGAAATAAGCTCGGCAAAGCGTTAAGCTTTGGGCCTACATACCTCCTCGGTGCAATGGAGAAGTCAGAGCTAATGTAGTTCCGCTTTTGGGAAAAACGTTTTAAAACGAATAAACACTTTGTTGTCGTTAGAGAGAAATACTCAGCCATTGATCTTGAGCATGAGAACAAACAAGTTCTTTGCATCGCAAATGAAAGAAGGGCGCCAACTCGGATAAAATCAACGAGTATGCCACTAGCTCTCTCACGCGGAAAAGATCTCGTTATTATCAATCAATTTCAAAATCGTGGGGTATAACCACTCGTTTCGACAATTAACGGTGTCTAAACTTTTGAAGAAAAGCCACTAAGGGCGAAAGATATTTTAAAAGAAAAGGTTTTGAAAAGATTGCAAACATAAGAATATTTTGGAAAAAGGAAGAAGATTTTGAAAATTTAAGAATGGGAGGAGATGAAGAGGCTAACCTAATGCATAAAATAAAAGCTAAGGAAAGAAACGGTCTAACCAAATAAGAAGCCAACACTTGACATTAAGAGTCAAGGTAGTTTTCCCATCCTTTGGATTTATCAATACCAACACATTAACACTTGGGGATCCACATGAACTTATTGTCTTAGCACCATTTTTGCATTAAACACATTAAGATTCTGACGAAAATCGGGCAGAGTAACGGCTGTTTTCGGGTAAAATCCTTATCTCAATGCCTTGGAATTAACCATCAAGGGCTTTCAAGGAAATACCTGCACACATAAACATACAACAGAACAATGCCAGACAGACAGAACAATCACAGGATAGTAATAGAATGAGTCCAGAGGTACTAGGTCCATAAGTCCGAATCTCCAAAGTGCTAGGGATAGTAACTGATAGTCCAAAGAGAACCTTATGTATTTTTTAGATTTTGATTATTTATTAGTGTTTTAGCGAAAAAATAAAGTATGGTCCAAGTGGACAAAAGAAAAAAAATACGGAAGCATAAACATATGTCCAAGTGGACAAAGAGAAAATGACAAAAAGTAAATATGATGAAATGATAAAGTAAAGCGATAAAGCGAGAAATATAAAGAGCGGTAATATAAAGAGCGGTAATTAAAGTTAGTTGTTAAATGTTAAAGATAACCATCTTGAAACTTGTCAAGTATGTTATCAAAGTTAGTAGGAGATCGATGGTGAGTGAATGATGTACTCGGATTTAAATTCAATGGGGTTTATCAGAAGCTTGATAAAATCATAGCGACTACACGATAAAAACCTCCACAAGTCTTAAATCAACCGCATACAATTCTCTTCCATATTTGATCTTTTTTATTCGGGACACGAAATATTGCGCTATGTTAAGCAGATCGCCAAGTGATTTATATAGAAATCACCCTACAACGAGGTCTGTCAAAACTTTATGTGCTAATGCATGCGAGAAGAATGATATGTAGATCGTTTTCCGAAAGCAATACCGCACGAAAAGAAAAAATGGTGAGTGATCTAGTCTTCACCAAGAATCCATAAGAATCCTCAAGGTATTAAGACTTTCATCGATCAAAATAAAGAGAAGTAAAAGATGGAACCACATTAAAGACTCCTTTCATCCATAATTTCAATCACTTAATATTGCGGATTTGGATTCTCATCCTATCGACGCCCTAAGTCCATTGAAATTAGAGAGAAATTAGGCCTCTAACTTGTGATTCAAAGCAAATATCAAAAGAAAGGAGTAGAAGATGAGTTAGAACCAAAAACAAGTCAAAAACCACAAAAATCAGCATTCTGCCCAGTGTAAATCGATTTGCACAGAGTGTAAATCGATTTGCACAACTCTGTTTTCAAAATCTGCGCAGTTTTCAGTTGTGTAAATCGATTTGCACAAGATGTAAATCGATTTGCACAACATAGTTTTCAAAAAAACAGCAAATAAAGAGAAGAAAACTTGTTTAAACATAAAACCAAACACCTTGTGATCTTGGATCAATTTGTGCACGAAAATGTATCAATTAAGCAAGAAAATCTCATCAATGTAGCACCAAAGGTGCATCAAGCATAAACAACAATGGATCACATCTTGGATCATGTAAAGGATCAAGAATTTTACCAAATATTTCACAAACTTTGTATCTTCTTCAAGAACACACAACCACAAGCCTTGATCTCTCACAATTGATGAAGAAAAGTAGTGTTTATGTTGAGGTTTAGCTCTAAATTAGTGAGGTTCAAGATGTGACTCACTAATTTGTGTGGAAGAAAAAGAGCTTTGAGTGATGGGTTTGGAAGAGGTGAGGAGAGAATTTGCAATAAGTTTCTTGGCTATCAAAGCTTGAAAAATGAAGAGGGGAATGCCTCAATTTATAGGAGCTAGGCTTGGGAATTTTTGTGGCTTGGAGTTAGGATTGGAAAATAGAATTAGGCTTGGAGAAAGGTTTTGGAGCCAAAAATGAGATCCAATGGTCTTGATGCAATCACATGAGGGTACATGATTAGATGATGTAGGAAATCAAATGTGAGAACCAAGTCATGCTTCCCATGCTTGCAAATGATGTCAACACTTCAAAAAGCTGAAATTTGCCTTCATTTTTCCAAATTCGTGCTGGTGCAATCGATTTACACTTTATGCAAATCTATTTACATAGCTGAAAAAGGCTAAATCCGGGAAAAAAAACAGTTATGTAAATCGATTTGCACCTTATGCAAATCGATTTGCACTGATGGCAGAAGCAAATCTGGTGCAGAAACAGTTGTGTAAATCGATTTACACCTTATGCAAATCGATTTGCACAGTGAAAATGTTGAAAAATGCCCTTTTTGAAGGATACTTTGACTTGGTACCTACAAAACACAAACATACAAAAGCACGAGGCAATATTTTTGGTATTTTTGTTAGTAAAACATATACAAGTAGAAAAACATTGGTGTTTGATGATCCCTCTTACAGATGAAGTGAGCATAACACCGAGAGCAGAGCTTTAAGATGAAACTCTTGATTGATGATTGATATGCAAATGATGTATGATCTTAGGGTCAAAAATTGGGGTATGACATATGCCCCTATTTAAGTTTCTTCTATCCGGAGATGTGAGGGTTAAAATCCTCAGCTCGACGTAATTGAAGAGACTTAAATATAAAACACACAATTTTTGAACCTAAGGTATGATGCGATGCTAATGGATGCATCAAGTATGATTATGGAATAGAGAGAAGTATAACACCACTGGGGGGAACAAAAGGAATGAGCGATAGACTCGAATGAAAGGAGCGGCTGGGGAAATAAGATACTACTGGTTATCCGCCAGGGTGACAAGAAATATCCAGCAATACTTGGAAAGGGAGGGATAACACCCAAGTTAGAAGTGTAGTAAGAACGTCTAAGAGTGGCATTAGACGACGGAAATCAACGGAGATATTCAAAAGTGGCATTGAATAAACTCTGGAACACAAATATATTGGGTAGAAACGTCTAAGAGTGGCATTAGACGACACCAACCATCAGAGACATTCAAGAGTGGCATTGAATGAATCTGAAAAAAAAAAAAGGTCCAATCTCCGAGGAAACAGCGGAGACATCCAATAGTTGCTTTGGATGGAAGGAGACCAACAAGATTCAATAGTGGCTTTGAATGCAAAAGGAGACCTACAAACCCGAAAATACGGCGGAGACGTTCAATAGTGGCTTTGAACAAAAGGAATCCAATTTGGAAATTTGAGCAGCCATTCAGGAGTGGCATTGAATGGAAAAGAAAACAACCTGAGAACATCCAAGAGTGGCTTTGGACGACAGGGAAGTTGACCAAGCTCGAAGATATTGGGGTCATCCAATAGTAGCTTTGGACGAAAAGAAACCAGAGGGATTCAATAATGGCTTTGAATACACAAAGGAAACTTGTTTGAAAAATATGAGTATCCATCCAAGAGTGGCATTGGATGGAAAACAAACTCAATAAACATCCAATAGTGGCATTAGACAAAAGGAATGTTATTCCAGCTCAAAGACATGAACGTCATTCAATAGTAGCTTTGAATGAGGTGAGAAACATAATAATGGGGATTGTGACATCCAATAGTGGCTTTGGATAAAAAGTGAGAAACGACATGTCCAAGAGTAGCATTGGACAGAGAGAAAAGTTTACACATCCAAGAGTAGCATTGGACGGAAATAGAAATAGGCAGACGAACATCTACTTTGGTATGTGCCAAGTAAGTTGGACTTAGATCTCAAGGTAAAATGTTGATAACAACAGGACCTCGGAGAATGTAAATGAGTATGAAATTTGTTTCAATGCATGATGTTGAATTTTTCTATGCATGATGAATGATCAATGCAATGCAATTGTTTGTTATAACTGAGGGAGACTCTTTTGTAAGGCACGATAGGAACTCAATTCCTCAACACGGGAACTCTGCCAATTCTGCTTACGAAGAAGATGCTTGGACATACTGCTTGTCACATTAGTAACTGTATCAGACTGGTGATCCTCTGAGAAGGACTGATGAACTGCTTGGGGATTGCTGAAGAAGATTGCCCCTGATTCACTAATTGTTGCAAGTTAACTGATCATGGCTTCAGTTGAACTGTATTAGGGGATGAAATGATCATGGCTTCAGTTCTTGAAATGCATGTTGGGATGGCTGGCCCCAGTATAAGTCTTGAAATGATATTCTGATCAACAAATCTTGAACTGAACATCTGAACAACAGGATCTTGAAGTAACGTGCCCCTGATAGGACCACTGATCAAGTTTCTCGACTGTTTGAACTTCCTGAAAGATGAGTGCTTACTTGCAGATAAAATGTTCATTCAAGAATGGTAATTTTAATGCAATGCTCAAAGAATATTTTTGAAATCAAAATCATTTTTGGAAAGATGTTATTGATGTAAAGCAAAGGGAATCACTGGTCAAAACATAGAGGTTATGACATTCAAAGTGAAAGATAAAGCAAAGGCATGATATCAAAAAAATGATTGGCAAATCTCATGGGAGTCAGCTTACGCAACCTTGTTGTAGTATGCTTTCAAACAAACCTTGCTTCAATTAGGTCTTTTAAAGGTTGTAACGTGGCTAGGTTCACGGTTTAAGAAACAAAGGATATAAGGCTCAAAATTTGATTGTACCCACCCCATCTTCGTGATGATCTCCAGTCCTAAGACTCAGTTAATTCAACTTATGCATTCAGGTTCCAAGAGACTTCTGGAATTGCACCTTTGATAATGATGATAGTGTCATACCCCAAAATTTGCCCTCCAGATTCTTTCTTAAGCGTATGCTCTGCATATCATCTGCAAATTAACTTAATCTTGCATTTTTTTTGAAAATATGAAGAACATGTTCATCTTTGCGTATTTTGGTCGTTTTTTCGATTTAACAATACTTTCGGTTCACTAACCCCTTTTTAGGCTTACAATTATAGTTTTAATTCAATTTAGATTTAAGTTGAATTTTAATCGAAATTATTGAGTCATTTTATTATATTTACATATTGTTCTATTTCTTTTTGGGTTGTAGGTGCAAATAGAAATAAAGTCCATAAAACTTAATTTGGTCCAAGCCCATGGCCTTAAAAGAAATCTTTAATCCTATCATTTTTCTTTTTACAATTTTATTAATATTTATTTAAATATTAAATAAATTATTAAAAAAAATATAAAATGATTGAATTATAGGATAAACCGTGATTGAAGATATGATTTGGCTAAATTGATGATTATTTCTATTTTTCTCCTCAATCAAATCTCAATCTCTTAAAGAGATGAAGATTGAATTTGTTTTTGTTGACCTACTTCTCCTCTTATAAAAGACTTGGATCAGTTCAGAAACAAGGGGAAGGATGGGCAGCCTCCATAAACATATATGAGCTTAAAAAAAAAAAATCGTGACTAGGAGGGCCATGGCAGAAATTTTTAGAGGTTCATTCAAGCAATTCCAAAGCATCAAACGAGTTTCCTGGGCGTTTCTGAAGGTCTCCCAACCATTCCCAGACGCTGCCGCATCTTGAATCAACATCACCGTTTTACGGTTTGCTCATGTTTTTTTTCAAAATTCGATTTTGCAAATTCGTTCATCGTATACGTAATTTGATTGCATATTTATGTTTATCATCATGTTTGCAAAGTGTTTGAAATGTTTAATTGGAGTTTTGATGCAGGAACCCTAAGGTGCCATGGTTAGGGTTTTTAAGTCTTAATTTGGGGATATTAAGTTAGGGAGAAAATTGACAAAACTAAAGTTTCCATTGGGTTCAGAAGGTTGATTACAATTGATCCATGTTATTATTCGGTGTTGTTTTATTACAATTTGCAGGTTTGAGTGGAAAGACCTACGGCTACGCGTTGAAACCGTGGCTGAAGGTTTCTGTTCTAAAAACCAGCAAGGAAGAAGAAGCTAGCTACAGGGCGCGTTTCATGTTTTTTTTAAATTTAATCCGAAATTGAATTTAACATAGATTAGTAAAAGGCATTGTGCTAACAGTATATGCGCGTGGCCCAGCGGAGAAGAGACGCTTCCTTAAGGTTCTTTTATGCAAGAGCACGGGTTCGAACCCTGCCTCTTGCATATAATTTTGTTAATTTTCTTTGATTGCAGATCCAGTATGGCAAGGATGCTTGTGCGCAGGGTACACCGTCAATCATCAACCATACGATCTGACCAGCGAGCAGATCTAACGCTCCTCATCCTGCAGCTCCACGGTGAACCATCATAAATCAGCCACACCGGATCGTGAACGCCCAGCTGAGTGTTATTTCTCTTTTTCTTTTTTTATTTTTAAGATTTTCTTTTATGTTATTTTTGTTTTTAACCTTATTTATTCCCTTTTGTTTTATTTAATTTAAATATTAGTATTATAATAATTTCATATAATTATTTATTTAATTTAATCGAAGATTCGATTTTTTATTTATTTATATAGTATTAACAAAAAAAAAATACAAAAAAATAAGATTATTTTGTATATAGTTTTAATTAATTAGTTAATAAAAAAAATTTAATAATTAATTTTTGGGTTTGTTAACCCCGATTCATTTATAAACCCTAGAATCTTCTGGTAGGTGTTTTCCACTAACAAACCTTGTAGGTCACAAAAAGTTTTCTTAAACAAACCTTTTTAGGTTCAGGGTTTGCAAACCTTTTCAGGGTTTGTAGAACAGTCATACACTAACCAAATTCTCTTCTGTGCGCAAATTTTCAGGATTATCCCTAATTCTTCCGACTACGCGCCTCCAAGTCAAAAAAAAAGAAGCTAAGTTCCCAACTTGTTTTATTTTTATTTAACACTACTTTATTTTCATTTATTTAAAGTCATTTATTTTTATTTCTGCCTTTCAAATTAAAATAAGATTTGCCTCTATAATTAATGAATTAGCCATACACTCACTACATCCTTTTTCTTTATGCCCAACTTTTCAGGTTTATCGTCAGGAGCCTCCGCCCATGCGCTCCACTGATCAAAAGCTAAGTTTTTAGTCTTTTCTTATTCAATTTGACCTTTATTTTATTTCATTATTCATTATTTTTTGCCTTTTTGCCCAAAAATAAGGTTTGGTTCGAACAATCAATGCACTCACTGTTTTCTTTTTTCCTTAATGGTCAGGGTCAATGCTTCATGCTCAAGGCAAACCTCTGCCCATCAACCTTCATCAATCAAAGCCAAAGGTTTGTCAAACTGCCAAAGCTCCAGACGTTGGTAACCCTAAACCTTACTTTTTATTACTTATGTCAAACTCTATTAAGGGATCCGCTGGTTTCATTGTCCCCTTCCCCATTATTATGTAACTGTTTACTGGTTGTATTGATTGGCCTTGAAGGCACTTAAATTGTGATATTATTTTTACTGCGTGGTTAGTAATTTAGGGAGTGCAAACCATGAATTGAACATAGATCACCTAACTACAAGATAAATGTAATCGAAGTTAACCACGTGATTGTTGCACCCACACACCTTTAGGGTAATCCCTCTGGTTGCCTTTGTTGCCTTTGTTGCGTTGTTGCCTTTAAGTGTACTAAATAGTCAAAAGTCCCTCGATTCCGAGGATACCTAAAGCAAAACAAATGTTGCCCTCAGTTCATTATCATCAATGTTGTCCCTCGATGCTGCCTCGGAAAAATAAGGATGATTGTCCTATTGCTAAGGTATCCTCGCATGATGCCTAAAAAGATTAATGACTATTATATCCTTCCCTTAGACTACCTGCCCTCTTTATGGCATGGGACAGTCTTATGGCGAACGATTACTCGATGACCCTTAAACATCCAATTGAAAGACTTCCTGCCCTTTATGGCATGGATAGATCCTTTCGCCTCGAAAAGCTAAAAGAACGAATTTTCAAACTTAGGGTAGTTGCTACTAATTGCTCGCTCTTTTCAAATTCAAATTAAAAATACTTTTCCAACTCAATTTCAAATACTTTCAAAACAAGGCTACGCTTATTTACAAGCTAAAGTCCTTGGACAAAGTTTTTACTTTTTACACACTGCTCTTTTCAAACAAATCAAACAAACAAAGTGAGCTAAGCAATTAAGAGCCCATGGATAACCATGGATGCAAAGGGTGCCTTACACCTTCCCTTTGTATAACTTACCCCCCGAACTCAAAATCTTTTTAAAAGGTCTTTTCCTGTTCTTTTAGCCTTTCCTAAAATTGGATAAAATAAAAGTCGGTGGCGACTCTTGCTTAACCGCGACATTTCGATTATAAAAGTCAGTTCACCGTATTACAGAACTGGCGACTCTGCTGGGGATATCTTTAAGAGGGGTTTACCTTAGGGCTTAGTTCATTATAAATGTTTTTAATTGTTTGTTTGTATGCTTTATTCTTAAAGGTTGTTTGGGATTGTTCTGTGTGAAAGATCCTAACCCGGATCTGAGTACCTTAGGAAAATGGCATGAGATCAAGGAGACTGCACAGCGTATACTGATGTGGTTGATCTGATGGCCATCGTTAGTGTGACACATTGGTTTGTCCTGGTGTTCCTTGGGATCCGACTCGAGGAAATGCTTGGCTACCGCGTGGTGTCATTAAGCACTAATTCGCCCCTAGAACCTTAGTTGAACTAAACTTTGGCCTTTTAGAAAGTAGCGAGATGGCTGGCTTTGGTTCCGACTGAAGTTGGTTGATACTCGAAGCTACACTCATATGGACTGGACTTTCAGGACCTTCTTGGTTGGTGATTCGATTGCCGAGCTGAGATAAGCGCCTTCGAGAAAGGTCAATGATATGAGCTCCCTAGAACCCGATCTTTATATAGGACAGGTTGAACCAACTAAACTTCAGTGGGGAGGGTACTTACCTGCGAACTTCATGCGATCCTCTAAACCTAAGGACACTTGTGTGACTTGTTTGTGTTTGCTACTAACCTTTGTTTCCTTGCAGGTTTTGTTGAAGGACTTGTTTGCCCTCACTATTCCACGCTATGAGCTACATTCGCATAACATACTAACCTTTGTTTCCTTGCAGGTTTTGTTAAAGGACCTTTTTGCCCTTACTATCTCACGTTGTGCCTAATGAACTGCATTCGCATAACATTCATGACATCATAAGCATAACATGATTTAACTAACCCTTTCAAGGATCTTAGGAATTTAGGGCGCACAATTTCAGGTGCTCTTATCAAGGAGCAAGAGGATTTATTGTCCTCTCGCCACATACCTTCCAATTTAGAGACGTTGTACCTATCAAGGGGCAAGAGGATTTATTTTCCTCTAGCCATATACTTTCAATTTCAGAGATATCCCGAATCAGAGGCGATGACCCACTCGATATGGTGAGCTTGATTCTTAAAGAAGGACGCTTAAAGATGGAAGCCAAGGTTCTTTAGACGAAGCTGTGACTGATTTAATTTCTATATGTCGTGAACTAAATTTCCTAAAGAACCTTGAAAGCATTGCATTTGCATTTATAACATCGCATAAAAGGTTTCTCACAACAGGTATCTCATCCTCTCTTGTTGTTTACTTCAGTGCAAATGGATTTCGAGCAATCAACCAAACACCTTCAGGCTCAGAACATCCGATCCCAAACTTTGATTCTGAACTCAGCCAAGGGGCAAGAAGAATTGAAGGCACTCCTATTCTTGGGGTACAATTACAATGCGAGATGCGCTTATTATTCGAACAATCCTGGTTATGGTGTAAAGGATGGTAGACCGTTGAAGCGTGTCATTAAAGATTTAATCATGACACTCAAATCAGAAAAGACCACGGCAATAAAATCATGACAACTGAGTCACGATAATGGAATCACGACAACAAAGTCACGACAACTGAGTCACGATAATGGAATCATGATAACTGAGTCACGATAATGGAATCACGACAACAAAGTCACAACAACTGAGTCACGATAATGGAATCACGAAAACTGAGTCACAACAATCAATTCACTCATATGATCCAGACGCTCAGGGCAATCGAGCCAACGAATTCTAACACCTACTATAAACCCAATGCGAGGTGCGCGTACCATTCCAACAGTCTTGGACATTACACAAACAATTGTTGGACATTAAAGAATAAGATTAAAGATCTGATCAATGACGGAGAAATCAAGTCCAACCCTCCTGAAACCCCTGTGGTGATCACCGCTCTTATGCCTAGTCATGACAAGATTGATTGACGTCTCGACGGACGAACTTTTGGACCATTAGATCTACTTTCATTTGCAAGTTCTTTCCTGTTTGTTTAAACATTCGACTCATGATAGACATTATCTGTTTTAATAATCATCATCAGTGCATTGCATATATTTGTCTTGAATAAATTATTTCGCTATCACTCATTTTAAATTATGTCTTTACTTTGCATATGTTTTGTGATACTCGACTCCTGCTAAAGCTGTAGGCCTTTTAAGGGAGGATGACGAAAACGATACCGCAACCTCATACAGTATGCTTTTTGAACAGACTATGCTGACGATGTACAGGCATTGTTTCAAACCCTAAACAGTGGAGATATAAGGATGTTAATCCCTCGTCAACCCCTTTGAGCCTAAGGAGTAGAAGTTTCTTTCTTGTACTAATTAAAACCCTTGATCTTAACCTGGGGCAGGGTAGTTCTCAGTTAATTTGGTTGTGCATTCTATTTTAAGAGAATCATTCAGTACACGTTTCAACAAAGGTTTCAATCATAAGCGTTCATCCGCACACATCAAAGAAGTGTTGGAGATGTCAATCAAAAGACAATGACGGTTCATCAATCATCAAACAAGGCAGTCAATATCTTTCAAAAAGGAAAAAAATGGAAGAGACATATATACAAAGAAAAGCCTACTAAGTCAAAAATCAAAAAGAAGACTTAGGCAAAAATCAAGGCGTCCCGCTGACTGTAAGCTCAAAAGAGACAGTTCAGGCAAAAGTTAGGGATATCAAAAAGATGAAAAAAGAAGTCAATAAATTCTTGAACAACTCAAAGTTGTGATTACCAAAAGGAAGAAGTGACTGTCATCTCAAAAGTTCTCTCTGCTTGTGAACCATCATCATTATCAAAGGTGCAAATCCAAAAGTCTCTTGGAACCTGAATGCATAAGGTGAATCAACTGAGCTTAGGATTGAAGAACATCACGAAGAAGGGGATGGGTATAAATAAATTTTGAGCCATTATCCTTTGTTTCTTAAACCGTGAACCAAGCCACGTTACAACCCTTGAAAGTCCTAATTGAAGCATGGTTAGTTCGAAAGCATACTGTCACCAAAAAGGTATCCTGACTCCTTAAGGTTTACCAAAAATGCTGAGTCGATATTTCATTTTTACAAACATCACGTTGTTACAAATATCATGTTTTTACAAATATCGCGCTTTTATATCTCCTGTTTTAGTGTTTTTCAAAAACTCAAGACAGACGTATGCATTGCATCTCATGAATTCATTATTAAACATATTCTGCTACATAATTTCAAATGTTAGCATCAGAATAAATTTGCACAGGGTATGGCTAATGATTGAAAATGGTCCCGACAAACAAAATTACTCCAAGAAGCCATGTCTCTTACGTATACAAGGGGCATGGCATGTTTTGTCCAATCAATCTGGGGCAATCAAGTCAAGATTCTAAGAATCTCTCATGGATGCTCGAACAATCAGGGGCATGCATCCAAGTATATCTAAAGCTACTCCCCAATCAACGTGAGACATTGTCATGAGCCTATGATTACTGGGGGCATATCGCCCATAGTAAACATCTCATAAAGTCCTCGCGAGGAGAATCTTTCCAAAGTCCCTGCTAACTGGGGCAAATCTATGCAAGTCCAGTTCAACGTCTTGATCAATACTCAGTGGCGTGCCTGAATCAAGTAGTAAGTTACTATGATACTGGGGGCAACTATCAAGACACCCACATCTCCCCACAGAGTCACGATCATAAGATCATATCCCCACAGAGTAATCATTAAGAAAATATCTTCAAACATACTCGTCCCGACAAAGACATGGCTCCCCAACGGAGTTTACATCTCCAACACTGCCGGTTCTCCGACATAATCTTCTTCTCCAACAGGGTTTATTCAAACTCACTGTCCCTGTTAAAGTGGACACTCACAGTTGAGCTCAATCAGATAGTACATCAGAAGATTATTCTTATTGTCCCTAGGATACATCAGGATCAGATCATTCAAGTTACTTTCATCCCCAAGCGGTAATAAAAAATCCCCAGCTGGATATCCTTAAACGGAAGATAGGAATTCTCAATCCCCTTGTCATTATCTCCGACAGCATACAGAGATTTATTTTCTCAATCAGCAATTGCTATACAAAGTTACCAATATGCTTCGACTATATAGTCCATCCATGCATCATTCACAATACATACATAACATACATCATTCTCGTTTATTTTGAGAACCTCATTCACATTACATACATAACATACAACATTCTCGTTTATTTCGAGAACCTCATTACACAATACATGCATCATGACATTGCATAAAACTAATTTTGCCTTTTCAGGTCATTTCACAATCAAAAGAACATGATCATTCAAGTACAATGCAAAGACGATCGTATCAACGATTCAATCTTAATACTCATTCAAGACACAAATACAATTTTGTTGCTTCATTTTGGGTCTTTCTTCAAAGATAATTCAGAAACAATCAAAGAACTTTCCTACCCTTTCTAGGAGCCTTTCTAGGTAGTCTTTTCTAAGACCTTTCTTATCCTTTCTAGGAACCTTTCTAGGTAGTCTTTTCTAAGACGTTTCTTATCCTTTCTAGGAACCTTTCTAGGTAGTCTTTTCTAAGACGTATCACATCCTTTCTAGGAACCTTTCTAGGTAGTCTTTTCTAAGACGTTTCTTATCCTTTCTAGGTAGTCTTTTCTAAGACGTTTCTTATCCTTTCTAGGAACCTTTCTAGGTAGTCTTTTATAAGACGTTTCTTATCCTTTCTAGGAACCTTTCTAGGTAGTCTTTTCTAAGATGTTTCTTATCCTTTCTAGGAACCTTTCTAGGTATTCTTTTCTAAGATGATCAATATCCTTTGTAGGAGCCTTTCTAGGTAGTCTTGTTTAAGACGTATCATATCCTTTCCAGGAGCCTTTCTAGGAGAGTCTTGTTTAAGACGTATCTCAGCCTTTTTAGGTAATCTTCCTTAAAACATTTATCCAACATTTTCTAAGACATCTACTGCCCTTTCGAGGAGTTTCTCAATTAATTTTCTACAAGACATTTCTTCCCGAGCTTTGTTTAAAGCCTAATTTCCTGTAAATCAGTAATCATAGTCTTCTTTAGGAACCTCTCCAGGTAGTCTTCCATAAGACATTAATTCATCTCTCCTTCAGATACAATCAAGGCATATGATCCAGTCTGAAAAGCATCTGCTTCAGACGAAAAACTTTTCAAACATCTGATGGCATCTTCAAGCCCATCTCCGACAAACGCCTCTCAAAACTTCAAGCTCGAATATAGCCTAAACGTACGACTTATCCTGACTTTCGTATTTATCCATATCTGATGGCATCTTTAAGCCCGTCTCCGGCAAAGGTCCCTGCTTCAGCTAGGGCAAATTCCTGGGTATTCTAGTGTTCAATCCTCTTCTACCCTCAGATTCCGACAGGCACACAGGCCAATCTACATCTTCAGGTTTAAGAAAATTGAACAGGGGCAGCTGTCATACCCCAAAATTTGCCCTCCAGATTCTTTCTTAAGCGTATGCTCTGCATATCATCTGCAAATTAACTTAATCTTGCATTTTTTTTGAAAATATGAAGAACATGTTCATCTTTGCGTATTTTGGTCGTTTTTTCGATTTAACAATACTTTCGGTTCACTAACCCCTTTTTAGGCTTACAATTATAGTTTTAATTCAATTTAGATTTAAGTTGAATTTTAATCGAAATTATTGAGTCATTTTATTATATTTACATATTGTTCTATTTCTTTTTGGGTTGTAGGTGCAAATAGAAATAAAGTCCATAAAACTTAATTTGGTCCAAGCCCATGGCCTTAAAAGAAATCTTTAATCCTATCATTTTTCTTTTTACAATTTTATTAATATTTATTTAAATATTAAATAAATTATTAAAAAAAATATAAAATGATTGAATTATAGGATAAACCGTGATTGAAGATATGATTTGGCTAAATTGATGATTATTTCTATTTTTCTCCTCAATCAAATCTCAATCTCTTAAAGAGATGAAGATTGAATTTGTTTTTGTTGACCTACTTCTCCTCTTATAAAAGACTTGGATCAGTTCAGAAACAAGGGGAAGGATGGGCAGCCTCCATAAACATATATGAGCTTAAAAAAAAAAATCGTGACTAGGAGGGCCATGGCAGAAATTTTTAGAGGTTCATTCAAGCAATTCCAAAGCATCAAACGAGTTTCCTGGGCGTTTCTGAAGGTCTCCCAACCATTCCCAGACGCTGCCGCATCTTGAATCAACATCACCGTTTTACGGTTTGCTCATGTTTTTTTTCAAAATTCGATTTTGCAAATTCGTTCATCGTATACGTAATTTGATTGCATATTTATGTTTATCATCATGTTTGCAAAGTGTTTGAAATGTTTAATTGGAGTTTTGATGCAGGAACCCTAAGGTGCCATGGTTAGGGTTTTTAAGTCTTAATTTGGGGATATTAAGTTAGGGAGAAAATTGACAAAACTAAAGTTTCCATTGGGTTCAGAAGGTTGATTACAATTGATCCATGTTATTATTCGGTGTTGTTTTATTACAATTTGCAGGTTTGAGTGGAAAGACCTACGGCTACGCGTTGAAACCGTGGCTGAAGGTTTCTGTTCTAAAAACCAGCAAGGAAGAAGAAGCTAGCTACAGGGCGCGTTTCATGTTTTTTTTAAATTTAATCCGAAATTGAATTTAACATAGATTAGTAAAAGGCATTGTGCTAACAGTATATGCGCGTGGCCCAGCGGAGAAGAGACGCTTCCTTAAGGTTCTTTTATGCAAGAGCACGGGTTCGAACCCTGCCTCTTGCATATAATTTTGTTAATTTTCTTTGATTGCAGATCCAGTATGGCAAGGATGCTTGTGCGCAGGGTACACCGTCAATCATCAACCATACGATCTGACCAGCGAGCAGATCTAACGCTCCTCATCCTGCAGCTCCACGGTGAACCATCATAAATCAGCCACACCGGATCGTGAACGCCCAGCTGAGTGTTATTTCTCTTTTTCTTTTTTTATTTTTAAGATTTTCTTTTATGTTATTTTTGTTTTTAACCTTATTTATTCCCTTTTGTTTTATTTAATTTAAATATTAGTATTATAATAATTTCATATAATTATTTATTTAATTTAATCGAAGATTCGATTTTTTATTTATTTATATAGTATTAACAAAAAAAAAATACAAAAAAATAAGATTATTTTGTATATAGTTTTAATTAATTAGTTAATAAAAAAAATTTAATAATTAATTTTTGGGTTTGTTAACCCCGATTCATTTATAAACCCTAGAATCTTCTGGTAGGTGTTTTCCACTAACAAACCTTGTAGGTCACAAAAAGTTTTCTTAAACAAACCTTTTTAGGTTCAGGGTTTGCAAACCTTTTCAGGGTTTGTAGAACAGTCATACACTAACCAAATTCTCTTCTGTGCGCAAATTTTCAGGATTATCCCTAATTCTTCCGACTACGCGCCTCCAAGTCAAAAAAAAAGAAGCTAAGTTCCCAACTTGTTTTATTTTTATTTAACACTACTTTATTTTCATTTATTTAAAGTCATTTATTTTTATTTCTGCCTTTCAAATTAAAATAAGATTTGCCTCTATAATTAATGAATTAGCCATACACTCACTACATCCTTTTTCTTTATGCCCAACTTTTCAGGTTTATCGTCAGGAGCCTCCGCCCATGCGCTCCACTGATCAAAAGCTAAGTTTT
Source organism: Vicia villosa (assembly GCF_029867415.1). Taxonomy (NCBI): domain Eukaryota; kingdom Viridiplantae; phylum Streptophyta; class Magnoliopsida; order Fabales; family Fabaceae; genus Vicia; species Vicia villosa. The sequence goes on along the minus strand of NC_081184.1, from coordinate 9,497,665 downwards.
TAGTCTTTTCTTATTCAATTTGACCTTTATTTTATTTCATTATTCATTATTTTTTGCCTTTTTGCCCAAAAATAAGGTTTGGTTCGAACAATCAATGCACTCACTGTTTTCTTTTTTCCTTAATGGTCAGGGTCAATGCTTCATGCTCAAGGCAAACCTCTGCCCATCAACCTTCATCAATCAAAGCCAAAGGTTTGTCAAACTGCCAAAGCTCCAGACGTTGGTAACCCTAAACCTTACTTTTTATTACTTATGTCAAACTCTATTAAGGGATCCGCTGGTTTCATTGTCCCCTTCCCCATTATTATGTAACTGTTTACTGGTTGTATTGATTGGCCTTGAAGGCACTTAAATTGTGATATTATTTTTACTGCGTGGTTAGTAATTTAGGGAGTGCAAACCATGAATTGAACATAGATCACCTAACTACAAGATAAATGTAATCGAAGTTAACCACGTGATTGTTGCACCCACACACCTTTAGGGTAATCCCTCTGGTTGCCTTTGTTGCCTTTGTTGCGTTGTTGCCTTTAAGTGTACTAAATAGTCAAAAGTCCCTCGATTCCGAGGATACCTAAAGCAAAACAAATGTTGCCCTCAGTTCATTATCATCAATGTTGTCCCTCGATGCTGCCTCGGAAAAATAAGGATGATTGTCCTATTGCTAAGGTATCCTCGCATGATGCCTAAAAAGATTAATGACTATTATATCCTTCCCTTAGACTACCTGCCCTCTTTATGGCATGGGACAGTCTTATGGCGAACGATTACTCGATGACCCTTAAACATCCAATTGAAAGACTTCCTGCCCTTTATGGCATGGATAGATCCTTTCGCCTCGAAAAGCTAAAAGAACGAATTTTCAAACTTAGGGTAGTTGCTACTAATTGCTCGCTCTTTTCAAATTCAAATTAAAAATACTTTTCCAACTCAATTTCAAATACTTTCAAAACAAGGCTACGCTTATTTACAAGCTAAAGTCCTTGGACAAAGTTTTTACTTTTTACACACTGCTCTTTTCAAACAAATCAAACAAACAAAGTGAGCTAAGCAATTAAGAGCCCATGGATAACCATGGATGCAAAGGGTGCCTTACACCTTCCCTTTGTATAACTTACCCCCCGAACTCAAAATCTTTTTAAAAGGTCTTTTCCTGTTCTTTTAGCCTTTCCTAAAATTGGATAAAATAAAAGTCGGTGGCGACTCTTGCTTAACCGCGACATTTCGATTATAAAAGTCAGTTCACCGTATTACAGATAGTTCAAAAGCAAAGAGAACTTTTGAGATGGCATTCACTTCTTCCTTTTGGTAGTCACAACATTGTGTTGTTCAGGAATTTATTGACTTCTCTTTTTTCATCTTTTCTTTTTATATATCCCTAACTTTTGCCTGAACTGTTTATTTTTGAACTTACAGTCAGCGGGATGCCTTAATTTTTGCCTAAGTCGTTTTTGGGTTTTGACTTAGTAGGCTTTTCTTTGTATACATTTTTTGATACATTTTTTTTTGAAAGATAGTGACTGCCTTGCTTAATGATTAAGAATAACCATCGTCAGCTTTTGATTGACATCTCCAACATTTCTTTGATGTATGCGGAGGAACGCTTGTAATTGAAACCTTTGTTGAAAGGTGTACTAAATGATTCTCTTGAAATAGAATGCACAGCCAAATTAACTGAGAACTACCCTGCCCCAGGTTTAAAATGCGGGTTTTTTCATACAGAAAGAAACTCCAACTTCGAAGGCTTAGAGGGGTTGACAAGGGATTAACTTCCTTATTTCTCCAGTGTTTGGGAATTGAAACAATGCCTGTACATCATCAGCAGAGTTTTATTTGAAAGCATACAGTTCAACAACTTGGGTATCTCGTTGTCATCATTCTCCCTCCAATCTTTGCATAAAACACAAGTTTGATAGAGAAAGCAAATGGAAGAAAAAGTTTTGTAAAAGAAAGCATGAACATAAACAGTGTAGATGAAAATGAATTCGAAATATGCAATGCTCATTTCATTAAAATCACCATTCAGAAACAAACAAAGTCTAAAAGTAAACAGTACAATAAAGGAAAAACAAACAGTACAGAAACAAGGCCTAGTGACTAATCAGCAACAAAGATGAGCTATCTCGTCTGAAACACTTGGCTTTAGGAATATCTGGCTTTGATCTGTCTTCAGCCACTCTGTTCTGGCAAAGGATTAGTGACAACATTGGGACCCATATCCCTGAAAGATAGCATCTTTGCTCTAACCAACTCTTGCACTAAGGCCTTCAAAGCATAGCAGCCTTCTAAATCATGGCCAGCACCACCCTGATGAAATTCACAATGAAGATCAGGTCGAAATCCTCTTGAGGGGGGGTTTCGAGGAGGAGGCATGGCTCTTGTTGTAATCAACCCTTTCTGGACCAAAGCAGGATACAGTTCTGTATAAGTCATGGGAATAGGATCATAAGTTGTCCTACCACGATTCTGATTCTGATTAGCAACCTGAGATTGAGGAACTTGAACTTGCACAGGAGCGACAGCGGCTACATAAGGTTGATCCCCATTTTGAGGTTTACGACGAGATCCCCTTCTATCATCAGACACAGCATTGGTCTCATTCTCTTTCTTCTTGTGGAAGTTTCCATAAGGTTTCTTCGATCCACCAGAGGATTCAGCAACATTAGCAACTTTCCCATTCTTGATTCCCTCTTCAAGTCTCTGGCCAATAGTAACCAAGTCTGTGAAATTTGAGGACACACTTCCAATCATTTTCTCCCAGTAGAAAGGGGAGAGAGTATCCATGAACATGCCAGTCAATTCTTTCTCAGCCAATGGTGGTTCAACTTGGGAAGCCAATTCTCTCCAACGTTGAGCATATTCTTTGAAAGATTCCTTTTCCTTCTGAGCCACGTTCTGAAGTTGACGGCGATCAGGCGCCATGTCCAGATTGTACTTATACTGCTTCATGAAAGCATTAGTCAGATCTTGGAAACAATGAATGTGATTACTCTCAAGTCCCATATACCATTTCAGTGAAGCTCCACTCAAACTATCCTGAAAGCAATGGATAAGCAATTTATCATTTTGGGTATAAGCAGCCATTTTGCGATAGTACATGGTCAAATGGCTTCTTGGGCAAGTGTTCCCCTTATACTTCTCAAACTCAGGAGTCTTGAATTTTGCAGGCATGACAAAGTTGGAAACCAAACACATATTCTCAGCAGCAACCCCAAAGTAATCATTTCCTTCCATGGCTCTCAGGCGTTTTTCTAAGGTATGATACTGCTCTTTGACATCTTCAATGTCTCCAGCATCTCCTTGACTTCCATTCTGGGAACGGGCAGCTTGATATTCAAACAGAGGATTCACATAAGTAGGCTGAGCAACAGTGTGCACAATAGGCTGAGATTCAGTGAAGACAGGAGCATGAAAAACTTGGTTTGAAGCTTGACCAATCACAAGTTGTGAAGATTGACCAATACCAGGAGTCTTCTCATATGGAGGAGTGTAACCATGTGGCAAACCAAACTCTGGCCATGTAGAAGGTGGTTGTTGAGTAGGTTGAGGGTCAATATCAGCACTTGAGACTTCAACAATGACAGTTTTCTGAGGCGGTTCTCCTCTAGCAATCAAAACTTGCAGCATTTCAGTTAGCTTGGTCATGCCTGACTTCAACTCATCAATTTCCATTCTGACCTCTGCATTGTGTTGCTCTTGGTATTCCATTCTCAATCTGACGTTGGCTCTAGTTCCGTACTTGTGTGGAGGAATCAGCTTGACGGTAGACAAACTCTGAAGATGGAGACAGACAAGGATAAGTTTTCTGGACAACCTGGATGTATGTATGCAAATGATGCAATTGCTGTTTTTTGTTTTTTTTTTTATTTATTTATTTGATTCTCAAGGAATTCAAGTTATTAATTTGTAAACATCAAAACATGAAGGAAGTAAATCCTATATTGGATCAAAGCTTTGATCAAGTTATCATCAAGATCAATCATCCATTTTGGTGGATTAGAGTTTTCACCCCATCAACACCCAAGATCCATTGAGTTTGATGAAACTTATGATGTTTACAAAGAAAGACCTATGAGTTCCTTGGAAATCAAATGAATGCATGGATGCATGGCTTATGCATCAATCACAATCAAGATCACACATGGTCGCACAAACAGGGTTCAAAGGTTCGACGTCACGGGCATGGAGTCAAGGTTAAGAACCACCCACAAAGGTATGTACTAGGGAATTTTGTACCTGCCGAACGGGTTCTACAAAGGTTCCCAGAGTTTTCAATCTTCTATCGGATATTACCGGCTCGCACAATTGCTCATGGGCGCCAATAATATGCCTAAAAAGACCTCGTCTGAGCGTAGTATCGCATGACAACAAGCTCAAATTGGTACTTGATCTTGTTTCTGCACTACATCCTAAAAAGGCTTAGATGGGTTAAAAGGGTTCTAGGTCATTCAGCTTCTACGGACACTCACTATTGAAAGTAATAGCGTTCTTACGATAGTTCGTAACAACATCTACTACCTTCCATGAGGCCTCCACTGATTGGGGTTCCACCATATGACGCTCATGGTAAGGATTGCTCCTGACATGCGACTATTGGTCTTACCACCTCCTATCTCAAGTTACTCACAAAAGTTCGGGTTAGAACTTTATCTCATCACAGAGGAACCATCGAGCACCAAAAAGAAAATAAAAGAAAATAAAAAACAAAGCACACAATAATATATACAGATACAAAACACACAGATAAACAAAAATAGGCTTAACACACTTAAAAACTGGATCCCCAGTGAAGTCGCCATTTTTCTGTAGCGGGGAAAATCTGACATCGAAGCCATGGGATTGACTCGAATCAATATTCCGTTTTGAAATCGCCACCGCGCTTTATTTTTTCAAAGGAAAAGGGAAAAGAACGTAAAACCCAAAGTTTTGTTTTTAAAAAACAAGAAAGAGATCTCAGGTACGGGTGTTGATTATATGAGGGGAAGGTTTAAAGCACCCCTCATATCCGTGGTACTCCACGGGAACCTTTTTGAAAATCTGTGTGTGTGTGCTAAAACGGTTTGTTTTATTTTTGAAATAAGCTCGGCAAAGCGTTAAGCTTTGGGCCTACATACCTCCTCGGTGCAATGGAGAAGTCAGAGCTAATGTAGTTCCGCTTTTGGGAAAAACGTTTTAAAACGAATAAACACTTTGTTGTCGTTAGAGAGAAATACTCAGCCATTGATCTTGAGCATGAGAACAAACAAGTTCTTTGCATCGCAAATGAAAGAAGGGCGCCAACTCGGATAAAATCAACGAGTATGCCACTAGCTCTCTCACGCGGAAAAGATCTCGTTATTATCAATCAATTTCAAAATCGTGGGGTATAACCACTCGTTTCGACAATTAACGGTGTCTAAACTTTTGAAGAAAAGCCACTAAGGGCGAAAGATATTTTAAAAGAAAAGGTTTTGAAAAGATTGCAAACATAAGAATATTTTGGAAAAAGGGAGAAGATTTTGAAAATTTAAGAATGGGAGGAGATGAAGAGGCTAACCTAATGCATAAAATAAAAGCTAAGGAAAGAAACGGTCTAACCAAATAAGAAGCCAACACTTGACATTAAGAGCCAAGGTAGTTTTCCCATCCTTTGGATTTATCAATACCAACACATTAACACTTGGGGATCCACATGAACTTATTGTCTTAGCACCATTTTTGCATTAAACACATTAAGATTCTGACGAAAATCGGGCAGAGTAACGGGTGTTTTCGCGTAAAATCCTTATCTCAATGCCTTGGAATTAACCATCAAGGGCTTTCAAGGAAATACCTGCACACATAAACATACAACAGAACAATGCCAGACAGACAGAACAATCACAGGATAGTAATAGAATGAGTCCAGAGGTACTAGGTCCATAAGTCCGAATCTCCAAAGTGCTAGGGATAGTAACTGATAGTCCAAAGAGAACCTTATGTATTTTTTAGATTTTGATTATTTATTAGTGTTTTAGCGAAAAAATAAAGTATGGTCAAAGTGGACAAAAGAAAAAAAATACGGAAGCATAAACATATGTCCAAGTGGACAAAGAGAAAATGACAGAAAGTAAATATGATGAAATGATAAAGTAAAGCGATAAAGCGAGAAATATAAAGAGCGGTAATATAAAGAGCGGTAATTAAAGTTAGTTGTTAAATGTTAAAGATAACCATCTTGAAATTGTCAAGTATGTTATCAAAGTTAGTAGGAGATCGATGGTGAGTGAATGATGTACTCGGATTTAAATTCAATGGGGTTTATCAGAAGCTTGATAAAATCATAGCGACTACACGATAAAAACCTCCACAAGTCTTAAATCAACCGCATACAATTCTCTTCCATATTTGATCTTTTTTATTCGGGACACGAAATATTGCGCTATGTTAAGCAGATCGCCAAGTGATTTATATAGAAATCACCCTACAACGAGGCCGGTCAAAACTTTATGTGCTAATGCATGCGAGAAGAACGATATGTAAATCGTTTTCCGAAAGCAATACCGCACGAAAAGAAAAAATGGTGAGTGATCTAGTCTTCACCAAGAATCCATAAGAATCCTCAAGGTATTAAGACTTTCATCGATCAAAATAAAGAGAAGTAAAAGATGGAACCACATTAAAGACTCCTTTCATCCATAATTTCAATCACTTAATATTGCGGATTTGGATTCTCATCCTATCGACGCCCTAAGTCCATTGAAATTAGAGAGAAATTAGGCCTCTAACTTGTGATTCAAAGCAAATATCAAAAGAAAGGAGTAGAAGATGAGTTAGAACCAAAAACAAGTCAAAAACCACAAAAATCAGCATTCTGCCCAGTGTAAATCGATTTGCACAGAGTGTAAATCGATTTGCACAACTCTGTTTTCAAAATCTGCGCAGTTTTCAGTTGTGTAAATCGATTTGCACAAAATGTAAATCGATTTGCACAACACAGTTTTCAAAAAAAACAGCAAATAAAGAGAAGAAAACTTGTTTAAACATAAAACCAAACACCTTGTGATCTTGGATCAATTTGTGCACGAAAATGTATCAATTAAGCAAGCAAATCTCATCAATGTAGCACCAAAGGTGCATCAAGCATAAACAACAATGGATCACATCTTGGATCATGTAAAGGATCAAGAATTTTACCAAATATTTCACAAACTTTGTATCTTCTTCAAGAACACACAACCACAAGCCTTGATCTCTCACAATTGATGAAGAAAAGTAGTGTTTATGTTGAGGTTTAGCTCTAAATTAGTGAGGTTCAAGATGTGACTCACTAATTTGTGTGGAAGAAAAAGAGCTTTGAGTGATGGGTTTGGAAGAGGTGAGGAGAGAATTTGCAATAAGTTTCTTGGCTATCAAAGCTTGAAAAATGAAGAGGGGAATGCCTCAATTTATAGGAGCTAGGCTTGGGAATTTTTGTGGCTTGGAGTTAGGATTGGAAAATAGAATTAGGCTTGGAGAAAGGTTTTGGAGCCAAAAATGAGATCCAATGGTCTTGATGCAATCACATGAGGGTACATGATTAGATGATGTAGGAAATCAAATGTGAGAACCAAGTCATGCTTCCCATGCTTGCAAATGATGTCAACACTTCAAAAAGCTGAAATTTGCCTTCATTTTTCCAAATTCGTGCTGGTGCAATCGATTTACACTTTATGCAAATCTATTTACATAGCTGAAAAAGGCTAAATCCGAGAAAAAAAACAGTTATGTAAATCGATTTGCACCTTATGCAAATCGATTTGCACTGATGGCAGAAGCAAATCTGGTGCAGAAACAGTTGTGTAAATCGATTTACACCTTATGCAAATCGATTTGCACAGTGAAAATGTTGAAAAATGTCCTTTTTGAAGGATACTTTGACTTGGTACCTACAAAACACAAACATACAAAAGCACGAGGCAATATTTTTGGTATTTTTGTTAGTAAAACATATACAAGTAGAAAAACATTGGTGTTTGATGATCCCTCTTACAGATGAAGTGAGCATAACACCGAGAGCATAGCTTTAAGATGAAACTCTTGATTGATGATTGATATGCAAATGATGTATGATCTTAGGGTCAAAAATGGGGGTATGACAGCTACCCCTTTTGTCGAGGGTGCCGCTTCCACCGTGTATAGAAAGCACATGCAATTTGCTAGTATTTAGAAAATTATTTTCTTAAGAAAAAACAATTAACCAAGTATATATATATATATATATATATATATATATATATATATATATAATTTCCAATTTCTCTCCTATCTATCATAAAAGGCTAGACAAAATTAAAAAATAAAAAAAGTTTGCCCTTTTCGAGAGAGCCAGAGAGGCAAACATGATAAATAGATTGCAACATAATAAAACAAAACATAAAACTTTTACTACGTAAATTGATCAATAAATTTCCATATGTTACAAGTTTATAGTAGAAAATTATGGCACAAACTATTAAATTTTTTTTTATAATCCTCTTTATTTTCTTATTTCATGTTAAAACTCACGTTAATGGTAAAAAAAAATTCTAATCGACATTCTTGTTTCTTTTATTTGTTTCTTTTTTTATCACAACAAGGAAATGGATGCCGCCAGATTGCAAGAGGGATTCGGATTGCCCATCTGATTTTTGTCTGCCTCCTTTCATTGCAAAATGTGATTTTCGTTAATGTTACTGTCGTTAATATGTCGTTAAGAGATTGAAATTTTAACCTCAAAAAATAATTTAAATGTCATAAGAGACATTTGTAAAAGGTTATATTTAGAGTTGTTCTTGTTAATCATCTCCAAATAGTTTTTTTCTTTAAATGTGATATATAATAAACTACTATAATATGAATTATGTTGCACAACTTCTATATATTTCAAGAACACATTTTGAGTAATAATATTTGATGAACATAAAAGGAGAAAATTTAAATATAATTTTTGAAGTGTGATTTATATTATTTTCTAATGAAAATATAATAAGTGTACTTAAATATACTTTAACAAATAGAAAAAAAAAATTGCATATGTAAAAAAAATTATATATTCATCATATTTTCATTAGAAATATTATAAATAACACATAAAAAATTATATCTAAGTTTTCTTCTAAATGAAAATACATAATATCTGACTCTAGGTTTTATTGGAAGGAGCATTAGGTCTCTTAATGATGTCGGTTCTAGATGCTACTGTTAATGAATATCTAGTTCAAAATGAAAAAGAAATAAATATTTAAAAAAATAGAATTAATAATAGTAGACAATTTAAAAATGAAAATTTTTAAAATATTTATGAACAAAATAGTATTCTCCATGTTATCCTCAACTTTGTAGCGATGTTTCTAGTAACTCTCCCTTCCTCCTAACAAATGTTATCAAAGTTTGGTTTATAATCTGATGGGCCACCTATTATAGTTTCTGCTATCGGGTTACCCACCATTTATTTTCACATTTCAATTGTCTAGTCTTAAACGTGAGGGGGTGTATTAAGAGTCTCACATCATGCTCCAGTTGTTTAGTTATGGGCGTGAGGAGGTGTGTTAAAAGTCTCATATCGTATAATATATGACCTGAACATGTGCTTCTAAATGAGGGAAATCTTCACCCTATTAACCGGCTTTATAGGATTGAGTTAGGTCAAACCACATTTCTTAACAAAAACTAGCTTCACAAAAGAATGAAGTTGGAAAAGGAAAAATAAATGTCTTTAAGAGATTATAAGAACCATAATCACATAATTAAAAATTGTTAAACACTTATAGAGTAAATAAATACATCATGTTATTTTAAAATAGAATTTATATATGACTTATTTTAAAAGACTCCAAATGAATTGTAGAAAGGAAAAAAAATCCAACACTTTTTATCTTCATCAGTTTGAATATGCATGTTATATTTTAAACATCACTGTTTATAAAAGAAATTTGGTATCAAGGCACAAAAGGTTATCCTCTTTAGATACTCAACAAGATCTATAGAATACAAAATGTCTAACAAAAAAATATAATGGGTTGAAGAATCAATCCATATAAAAATGAAAACGACAATAACAAGTTAAGGACTATATCATTGTGAAACTCTTTTTCATCAAAACTTACATGGATTAATTCATCAACCTCTGTGGATGATGCTCTAAAAGATGGATAGTATATCATTATGAAACTCTTTTTCATCAAAACTTACATGGATTAGTTCATCAACCTCTGTGGATGAAGCTCTAAAAGATGGATAGTTGCAAAGCAAGAATGACTAAATCAATTTCAAAGAAATGAAGTTTGAGATCGTCTGCCACTACAAAAAATAAAGCATGGAATTTGAATCAAATAGATTTTTGAGAAATGATCTTAATAAGCAAGGAGAAATACATACAATTTTGTACATCTTCTAGTCTAGAATAAATAAGATCGTTATTATAATTTTTAAATTTTTTTTCCTATTGACAACAAGATTTCAAATACAATGTATGTGACAAGTACAATGTGTAAAATACAAAATAAAGGCATAGTATAAGTAACACAGGAATTGGTAACACAATCTGATGCAAGACAACATACGTCTAAAGGGCGCTAACTCAATAAAATTAAATTCAAATTTATATGATTTTTACTCTTCTAGTTTAATACCTATTTTCTTAATACTACCCACAAACTTCGGTCCAGACTCTCCTTGAATCTTAAATTCCTCTCACATTCATTCAAACACTATCTAAAGTGTTTAGAGAATTACAAAATATATGAAATATGGAACGATATTTATAACTTAACTCAAAATACTTTATTCCTCTAACATAGAATAAAGGCGTGACAATGAAGTATTATACAAAAAGTAAACACATGACTCAAGAACAATAAAACACATCAAAATTGGTAGTGCAAGGTATGAGTTTTCACAAAGGAGAACAAATCGTTAAATAGAAACAATTGTCAAGTTCGAAATCCCTATAGGGTTTAGATCTTGAAAATGATTGAATCTTCAAAAGCGCAAGGGATAAATCTTCAATAATGGTTGGTTGAAAATCTGGATTGATCAAAACTTGAATAAATATGAATCTCTTGAAAATCTTGCTAAACCCGAGTAAGATAAAATATTTCCTTAATCATAAAATGCACAAACTCAGTCATATCTAAGTGCATATAGCTAAAATTTAAAGGACTCGGAAATTTTGACAATATCTTCACCAGTTAATATATCCAATTTTTGTTTAATAAAAATACTAATGATCAAAGATGGAAATGCAATAGGTAGCATAATTGCAAAAGATTAAACTTGTTTCAAAACTTTTTCAAAAACATAGTCACAAAAATCAAAGGATTCTCTTATTCCTATATGAAAGAGAAAACTAGAAAGGTATGGTTTTATTCGTGATCCATGGTTGGTGGGACCCTAATTAGCAACTCCTCTTTTCTTGAGAATAGAGTACTTCACAATCTGACTTGATATAGAGATAAAACACTTGGCAGACTAATCGTCATGAATATTCCTTGTGATTTCCTGAGCTATTGTCTTTATGGATGGAATATACAATCATGCTTTATGAGTATCCCTCTTCCCCAATACACATTTATGACAACCTGAGAGAAATAAAAACAGTATCCATGCAAGTGAACCTTCTTAAACTCACTACTATCAGCATCATTTAACCATTTTGGTAGGTTCATAATAACTTCTTTAACAAGTTTAAGATATAATGCACCAATATCAAACACAATCTTCTTGACATGTGCATCTTCCAACAATTCCATGATTTAAAAAATATTCAAAGCTTCCTATTACAGTTCTCCTTAAAGTGCAATGTGCCTGTGGTAGTCATATTTCCATTTCAACACACTATATCCAGAGTGGAAAAGACGTTTCTTAACTACCTTGAGAAAGTTAGTTAGACAGTTAGGTAGTTAGGGTTTGTTAATAAGATAGTTAGTTGGTTTATTGGTTTACCAAGTTACTTTGTATATATATATATGGAACTATCACATTATTGTAAGGTTCATGATAAAATAATACAAAGCTTATCTCATCTTCTTTTCTTCTTCTGCTTCTTCTATCCTCTTTCTCTATCTTCTTCTTCCTTTCTATTGCTTCAATTCATGAATGCTTCTGTAATACGGTGAACTGAATTTTATTGAAATGTGCGGATAGCAAGAGTCGCCACCGACTTTTATTTTATCCAATTGGAAAGGCTAAAAGAACAGGAAAGACCTTTGAAAGATTTTGAGTTCGGGGGGTAGGTTATACAAAGGGAAGGTGTAAGGCACCCTTTGCATCCATGGTTATCCATGGGCTCTTAATTGCTTAGCTCACTTTGTTTTCAAAATGTTTGAATTGTTTGAATAAAATGTCGTGTGTGAATAGTAAAAAGATTTCGTTAAGGACTTTAGCTTGTAACTAAGCGTAGCCTTGTTTGAGAGTATCTGAAAAGGAGGTGTGAAAAGTATTTTGAATTTTGAATGTTGTAGCAACCTGCCTAAAAATTTAACTTAGAGAGTCGCCACCTATTCTACCAAGGCGAATAGGAAACCTTACGCAGTTGAGAGATCTGGGTAAGATACTATATTCAGGTCGAGGGAAGGTGTTAGGCACCCTCAACCCTTTCCTAAAGGCTAACATTTCAAAGATATAGGTTTATGGCAAGGTTTATAGCTAAGGAATTGAATAGGGGAAAAATTGAGATTTTAGGGTGGGGGACTCGCCTTGTTGCCAAGTGCCTACGTATCTCCTTAGGGAGAATCAGAGTCAACGTAGTTCGGGGTCAAGGTTGTACGCCTTTGAATCGATATGAGTGTGTTGACGGTATTTTGAATTACCGTTTCGCAGTTTTGACAAAGGTATTTTGAATTACCTTCGTAGTTTCGCAGTATTGAAGAGATGAAAATCTATGGTTTGTGGTTTGATGTGTTTTAAGTGTTTGGGCGTACAACCCTAATTTTAATTTGTACTATTAATCGCAATGATCAATAGGTTTGATCACCATAATTAACAGATTAATAAATCATTGCTGACAATTCTAATCGATTGATTCGATTATCACTTTCAGCAAATTTGTATGTTTTAAATAATTATTAATTCATCGCTATCCCTTATAATCGATAAATTCGATTACAAATAATAACGAATTGATAAGGGTAAATGCTAATCATCATATCCAATAGCTTTGGTTAAAACCGTTTAGCAAAATAAATATTATTTTAATTTATAGGATTTGATTAATTAAATTAACCAATTATTAATCATCGCGACCAATAAATTTAGTCGAAACGAATAATAATTTAAATCCTAATCATTTGATACTCTGGCCAAATGGGATGGGGTAAACCCTAATTCGTTAATGACCTTGATAGGGTTTAATGCGATTTAATGGTTAAAACTAATATAATTAATTAAGTCGAATTATCGAATAGTCGGGATAAAATAATTCCTAAAACCTAATAGAACCCTAGTCCTAATTTAATTGTATTATTCTAATTAAATTAAATAATTCATGTAAAACATAATTGATTATTCTTTAATTTAAATGATTACTATACAAATTAAATAATAAAATACATAAAAACCTGGACAGTTATCCTGTGTGTGCGACCTTTGAAGCTCCATGGTGTGTCATCAATCTCTGGCGCGTTGGATCTGCTGCTTGATAGATCATGTGGTTGATGCCTGAAGGTGCACCGCGTACGTATGTTGATGAGCAACGCCGGATCCATATTGGAATTTTTTGGAAAAAAGATTGTCATTTCTGGGGATCGAGCCCCTGTCTTGAGCGTGATAGGTATGAGGCCTTCACCATTCATGCTGCAATGACATCGTTATATTCTTGTAACGCCAGTATAATTTAACATAAACAGAGTCAAATAATAAAACTACAAGAAAGGCCCACGCCCGTCTTCGTCTTCCTCGCGGTTTTTCCTTAGAATCCTCGGTCCAGTCTCCCCATAAACCTCCTCTGTTTCTATTCATGCAATCTAATCTTGTCGTGGATCCGGACTGGCTGCTTCGTGGTGGATCTATAGCCGGCGATTTATGCAAGACATGGTGGCCGGTTGTTGCGCGGCGGTGATTGGCCGTGTACGACGGCGGTGCGGCTCAGAGCGGTGGACGAATCGCGTGGAGGCTGTTACGACGCTGAAGGCTGTTGTTGTGTTGTGCTCTTTGATGGTTAAGCGAAGATCTGACGATGGCGATTGAGGGATTTGGTCGGCGTGGCTTCTTGGTGATTGCAGGTCGGAGCGGTGCGGTTTGAAGACAAGGTAGCGGCGGCGGTGATCGTAAATGATATTGCAAGGGGGTGGACGTCGAGCTTCATCGGTGTTGTCGTTGCGCTTGGAAGCTGGACGATTCCGGCCAAGAAGGTCCAGTTCTTTCGTTCTATATGCGTCCTTGAGTGCTGTTACAAATACAAGAGAAACAGAACAGGAAATAAGCAGAATCATGTTTGTTTCCCTGTTTCAACCTTTCCATTTTTTACAGTGGAAACATGACTTTAAATACAAAAATTTCCTTTACAAGAGAAACATGATTTGATTGTTTGTATTTCGCATGTAGTTGTACAATCGGAAAGTGGAACACGTTGGAGATGGATTTATAAAAGAAAGTAATGTGAAGGAGGGAGTGTGATTGGAAAATATGAATTTTCCTTGAGAGGAGATTCTTCGTGCTTAATTGTTAGTGGGATAAGATATAGGGTGCAGCAACTTAGAAACTGTTAGTATATTAAGTTCATGAGGTTTTGAGACAAATATGATGGTTTTGGGTGATAGGACGTGTGGATCAAAATTGGTTAGTATAGAAGTTGTGAACTTTGTTCGTGTGTGGCTTGTTATTGTATGTACAAAAACTTGGAAATTATGCAGTGTAAGGGTTTGTGAAAGTGGCCTCCCCTAATTGTTAGAATTAGTCCTATTTATATTAGCTAAATTAGGTTTTTCTATACCTAATGGGCCAATTACCCAAATAACTAATAATTAAAAATAAACTAAATCTATTTATCCTAATATTAATAAAATAATTCTAAATAATTAATTAAACCCAATACCCTTAATTGAATAATAACCTGATTACTAATAACCCAAATGAATAACAATAGTTAGTAAAAATTACAAAAATAATAGTTCTAATAATAATGGTAAAAAAGTAAATGATAAGTTGAATAAAATGAGTAAATATAAAAAATAAATTATAACGACTAAAATCCCTAAAAAAATAAAATAGATGGGCCACATGACTGGGCCCAAGATACCTGTTAATTTCACCTCATTTTAACTCAGGGTATTTTATAAGAGGGTGGGTTTGACAATAGGAATGTCAAACCCCCATGACACTTAATTTTTCCCTTTGATGAATTACAAGATGTGGATTTGATCGGGCAAATTTTGGGGTATGACAGCTGCCCCTGTTCAATCTTCTTAAACCTGAAGAATCGGATAGGCACGTCTGCCTATCGTGATCTAAAGGTGGAAGATGATTGGACACTAAGAATGCCCCGAAATTTGCATTTGTTTGGGAAGAAATTATGCGGGAGATGGGCTTAAAGATGCCATCCAAGGTAAATACCCCCCTTTTTAGGTTGTGAACCAGATGCTTTTGGAAGGAAGCCACGTGCTTTGATTGTAGCATAGCCTAAAAAGGCAACCTGAATATTATGCAATGGTATGATGCATGCGATGTATGATGCAGTAAGCTTCTCAAAATAAATGAGAGCGATGTTTGTATATGCATTATGTATGAATGAGATATGCAATTGAATGATACATGATTGTTAGTTATGTTAGTTGAAGTATGTTAGTAGCTCTGAAAAGAAAGATAACACCTTTGATTGTTGGGTAAAGTTTTGAAGAAGATCACTGCCGAGGGACTAACGTGATAAACCCAATTTGAAGAACTGTTCGAGAAACCTTGTGATCAGGGAAAATAAATCCCTACTTGCAAAGAGACGTAGCTTTGTATCACTGCCAGGGGACTAACGTGATAAGACATAATCTTACTGCTGCTCAGGGACTAACGCAATAAGTCATGGTTGGGGTTGATTTTGAAATTGAAATTGAACTGAGTCTTGGTTACTGCCAAAGAACTCGGTGCCATATCATTGCTAGCGGACTAACATGATAAGACGTAACGCGATGGTTACGATTTGGATTGAGATTGAAATTGAAGGTGCCATTATCACTGCCAAGGGACTAACGTGATAAGACGTAACGCGATAGGTTACGATTTGGATTGAAATTGAAGGTGTCATTATCACTGCCAAGGGACTAACGTGATAAGACGTAACGCTATAGGTTACGATTTGAACTGAAATTGAAGGTGCCATTATCACTGCCAAGGGACTAACGTGATAAGACGTAACGCGATAGGTTACGATTTGGATTGAAACTGAAGGTGCCATTATCACTGCCAAGGGACTAACGTGATAAGACGTAACGCGATAGGTTACGATTTAGATTGAAATTGCCATTATCACTGCCGTGATAAGACGTAACGCGAGGGTTACGATTTAGTTTGAAATTGCCATTACCACTGCCGTGATAAGACGTAACGCGAGGGTTACGATTTAGTTTGAAATTGCCATTACCACTGTCGTGATAAGACGTAACGCGAGGGTTACGATTTAGTTTGAAATTGCCATTATCACTGTCGTGATAAGACGTAACGCGAGGGTTACGATTTAGTTTGAAATTGCCATTATCACTGCCGTGATAAGACGTAACGCGAGGGTTACGATTTGGTTTGAAATTGCCATTATCACTGCCGTGATAAGACGTAACGCGAGGGTTACGATTTGGTTTGAAATTGGAATTGAAATGGGATTTGAAATAAAAATAGGAGTTTGGAATTGGAATAGGATTTGAACGCTACCTAGAAAGGCATGATATGCCTTAAACAAGACTGACCTAGATAGGCTGAGATGTGCCCTAACAAGATCCGCCTGGAGAGGCTTTTTAGAAAGGATATGGAATGTCTTAAACAAGATTAACCTAAAGAGGTTCTCAGAAAGGATATGAAAACGTTTTAAACAAGATTACCTAGACAGGCTATGACACGTCCTAAACAAGATCGCCTAGAAATGTTATGATACGTCTTAAACAAGATTTCCTAGAAAGGGTATGATACGTCTTAAACAAGACTATCTAGAGAAGTTAGGATATGTCTTACACAAGAATAACCTAGAAAGGTTCCTGGGAATGGTACAATATGCCTTAAACAAGACTATAAGGTTAACTTAGATATGTCTTAAACAAGACTGACCTAGAAAGGCTCTTGGAGAGGATGATGCAGGATTGGATACATGTTTTAAAAAGATTACCTAGAAAGGTATGATATGTCTTAAACAAGACTAACCTAGAAAAGTTTTTGGAAAGGATGTGATACGTATTACACAGGACTCACCTGGAAAGGTTCTTAGAAATGAAGAAGATTGTCTTAAAGAAGACTACCTAGAAATGTTCTTAGAATGTCTTAAAGAAGACCACCTGGAAAAGCTGAAAGATGTCTCAAAAGATTACCTATAAAGGCTCTTGGAAATGACGATGTATGTCTTAGAAAAGATTACCTAAAAAGGTTCTTAGAGGGAGGATGTCTTAAAGAAGACTACCTAAAAGGTTTTTTTGGAAATGGCGATGATTGTCTTAGAGAAGGACTACCTAAAAAGGTTTGTAGAATGTCTTAAAGGAGACTACCTAAAAAGTTCTTGGAAGTGATGGTGATCGTCTTAGAGAAGACTACCTGAAGAGGTTGAAATATGTCTTAAGACTGCCTAAAGAGGTTCTTGGAAAAAGAATATCTTAAAGAAGACTACCTGAAGAGGTTCCTGAAGAGGATGACGAATGCCTTAGAAAAGACTGCCTAGGGGAGTTCTTAGAAAAGAATGTCTTAAAGAAGACTACCTAAAAAGGTTCTTAGAATGGCGTTGATTGTCTTAGAGAAGACTATCTAGAAAGGTTTAAAAAAAAAAGAATGTCTTAGAGAAGATCGCCTAAAAAGGTTCTTAGAAATGATGACAATTTATTCTTAAATAAGACTGCCTGAAGTGGTTCCTAGAAAGGATGATGAATGTCTTAGAAAATACTACCTGAAAAAGGTTCCTAAAAAGGATCGTAGGATTTGTCTTAAAGAAGACTGCCTAGAAAGGTGTGGTGTAATGTATCAGCCAATGTATGCAATGCATGATTTGTATGTATTTGTATGATGCTCCAATGGTAGGTTGTTGATAACCAAAGCGTATATAGCTTGCTGGAGTTGCAGGTTTGTTTGATAAGATGGGGTGTGATGCTAGCGCGATTTCCCAATACCCGTTTTGTTTGAGCTTGGAAGATCGTAGTTAGGAGAAAGATTTGTTCGATGTTGTAAAGTGCGAGAACGCCTTTTTTTATGCTGTGCGCCTTATGGATTTGATATCCATTGCCCCAATATTTTCATGGAAAAAGATGCTTATGAGGGAAGTTCCCCAGGAAATAGCCTCGTCGGATGCTTTGCCGTTTAGATTAAAGGGTGTGCCCTTGGTTTCCATGATATGGAGGACTATCCATAGTGTGTTATCCTTCTGAATTTGAATTCTTCCCATGTTTGACATGCCCCTGTTTGAGATTGCTTCGAGATGTGCCCCGAGTCGATTGAACCTTAGGAAGACTGCCCCTAGTTAATAGGATGTTCGATTGTATGCCCCTGTGCTCCTTGAAAATTTTGCCCCTGTTTAGGAGAACCCCCTAGATGTGGTTCCCCCGACTCCAGGGTCTTTATTAGAAATGATCACCTTTGATTAACCCATTTCGAGATTTCCTCGATGCTAAGTGTATACTCGTAGATGGTGTTGTACTTTTTGAGAAGTAGCTCTAATGGAATGCGTATGCAAGTTTTGAAATCGAAGTCCGTTATGAATTAGGACTGGATGGTTTTGAAAAGAATGCTTGAAGAAGCATAGTGATTAGAAGTAGTTTTAACAAACATAGGAGTCAGTATAACAAATTCCTGCTTAATATGCTTTCGTAGTTAACCTTGCCTCAATTAGGACTTTTAAATGTTGTAACTTGGCCTGGTTCATGTTTTAAGAAACAATGGATATAAGGCTCAAAATTTTATTTATCCCACCCCTTTCTCCTTGATGTTCTCCAGATCCTAAAAATTCGCCTAATCCAATGGATGTGCTTTGTTTGCAAGAGAATCGTTTCAGTTTCGATGTTGAGCAGAAGCCTTAGTAGAGATCCAAACTTTGATGACATATGTTGTAAAGATCCAAGCATTGATGTGAAGCTTTGATGGTTTAGCAGTCACAAGATTATCCTTTGTATTTCGCCTTTGTTTTTATCCCTTATTTTTGCATGAGCTAATTCTTTTGAATTTGACCCATCGGGATGCCCCAATTTTGCCTAAGTCTTTTTGTTTCCTTTTATGGAATTTTCATTTTGACTTAGCGGGCGTTTTTTATTCTTGAAAGCTTTTTTTGAGATTGATTCTTGGATATTGCATGTTGTGACTGCTATGTTGATTTTGATTTGTAAGCTTCGCCTTTGATACTTCCTCGATCTTGAATGATGTAATGAGGAAGAAGGTGTTGTAAATGTTACCTCCATTGCTTCCTCAATCTTGGATGAATGCGAGGAAGAAGATATGCTTGAACCTTATGCTTGGATTGACTGATTCTCTTGGCAACCAAAATACATCATTGAATTAGTTGACATCTACCCTGCCCCTGGTTAAAATCAAGGTTCTTTTTGAAAAGTAGAAACAAACTCCAACTCCTGGCTCGAGGGGGTAACGAGGGATTAACATCCTTATATCTCCACTGTTTGGGAATGGAAATAATGCCTGTACATCCTCGGCTTGGTCTTACCTTGAAAGCATACGTTTAGCTGGACTTAGTCATTTGTATTCGTCATTCTCCCTCAAGTTTGTTAATAACCCTAAAAATAGGAGTGTGTGACTGGAAAGTCATAGTAGTGAGTGAATGAAATGAATGAATTGATTCCAAAAGTGATAGTAGTGAGTGAATGAAATGAATGAATTGGTCCCTGGGGATCGATCTCAGGTTCCTGAAGTGAAAGCCACACACGTTTCAACCATTCCAGCTGCAATTATTATTTGGAAATCAAACACTCAATAAACATAAGATACAAAATAATGATTCAATGGAGAAAGTCAACAATGTCACTCAGCCTGGGTCCCATGTGCGCGTGACAGCCAATCAGAAAGAGAAAGAGAAATTGGAAAGTTTGACTGGCGAACCAGACTACGCCACGATGCGAAGAGAGAGGGACTCGGTGGACTGGCCAATCAGTGTTGCGCGCGTGGAGTAAGAAGTCCAATGTTACTGTTCATTATCTTCTTCAAGCTTTCCTGCGGATTTAGCTTTGAATTTCGCTGCAGTTTTTCCTGCGGATAAACCTTTGGATAATTCTGCACGTTTGAAACCTGAAAAATCAAATCAAACAGAGATGCAAACAACCCAGATCTACTAATTACAACGTCCTGAATCCAATGGTGCCCATGGTTTGTCTTCAAAATGTTCGTAGGTATGGACACGAACGTGAAGTTCCATTATGCCCTAAACATGGTGTAGCTCGATTCATGCACGTAAACTCTAAACCAACGGTTCCAATAGCCTCTAATGAACATTATAAACTCAAATGCGCTGTTAGTTTGCATTGAAACGTGATAAATCAAGAATTACAGATTTCAAGATCATGAATGACACATGAGTAGTATGATACGTGAATTCTAGGCATTCTCACATGTTATGAATCGTATAAACTTACTCTGTAATACCTTAAGAGTGTATTGAGATAATTGAGCAAGATTGAAAGTGGCTGCAACAGGAGGCACCAATTCTCCACCTTTTTTTGATGTTCTTTTGTACCTTGAAGCCCTTGCTCTCTCCAATCCTCTCTTTTTTTTTTTGCTGCTGAGAATGTGAGTTTATATAGAGGAAAATATTAGGGTTAATAATTTATGGAGAAATCAAATCATTTGGTGATGTGGAAATTTGAAAGAGATTTTGAATGAAATCTTTCTTCATTTGGACCAATTCTATTTCAAGCACATTCTTCTTTTAATCTTGGCCATTAGAATAGATTTGATCTGATTCAATAATTGGAGAATGAATCAAAGAATATTCTTTTATTAAATTATGATTTTATTTGGATTAAATTGATTTTAATTGAATAAAATAAAAAATAATTGGAATAAAACCATAAAATAGATAAATAATGACTCATGGGCCTATTTTAAGCTTAATATCACGTGGGTACTTCAATTGTTAAGGCCCTATACTCAAAAGTTGGAATTTTGCCAATTAGGTTTTCACACTTTTCTTGAAAATAGACCAACATGTACCAAGCATATCTCCCTCATCTTTAATCATATGGAGTTGTTCTTGCACTTTTTAGAAAGATGAAAGAGTCCTATAAAAGATCCTTTTGGTTTCATTTCAATTGAGTCTACCATGTTCATGTACCACTCTTTGAGAAAAAATGTCTTTTTGTTGACTTTCAAAAGGACCTATAATGTTTTGACCCATATCTCTCAAATGAAGCATTTTAAGCCTTGGCATGTGATAGACAAAGTTGTAGAGAATTCAATTTCCTTCAAAATGAGCTTTGGATGGAAAATTTCTGATGTTACATGTGAAAGTTATGGCTGGTTAAAGTTTAGTTGACTTTAGGTTAAAAATCCTAATTTAGAAACTTTAGGTTTTGTTGATTTATGAATTTTCCTTGATGAATCATGATCAAATGATGAATCTAACTTTAAAATGTTGACGTTGACCAAAAATCAAGAATTTTGACCGTGATTTGACCATAGTTTGACTTTTAGGTCAACCAGTAGATTATTGATCGTTTGGGCCATTGAGTGGGCAATCTTTTGAATCGAGGCTTGATACTTGTCATGAGGATACTTTGAATCATATTAGAGACCATGAAGTCCTCTTGAGGTATCAGAAGTTGGTTTTTCTTGGAAAGAAATAAAACTCTAGTTTTGGTCCTTATTGTTTAGGAGGAGAGTGAACATGCTTGCAATTGGATATCATATGAGCCTGAGGAGACTGTTTGAGCCAAGATATCTTGAAATGTGATGGGCAAATTTTGGGGTATGACAGCTTCAATATCATAATATGGTATCATCGGTTAAGATCCATACTTATCTTCTTCATCGATTAATCTTCTTCCGCTCAAACCTCCTTCTTCCTTTCGATCCTTATCCCTTTCTTCATCATGCCACTACGCTTGGCTCCTACTATTAAGGTTGATTCCGTCTTCTACGTTCATCCAAGTGAAGGTCCAAATTCAGTGATCATCACACCTCCTCTCAATGGTTCTAACTATATCTCTTGGTCAAGATCAATGAAATGGGCTCTTGGTGCCAAGAACAAGTTTGCATTCATCGATGGTTCCATCACTACGCCTGACATGGAAGATCTTAATCGCAGTGCCTAGGAACATTGCAATTGCTTAGTTCACTCATGGATCTTGAATTATGTTACGCCTCCGATTGCTCAAACGATCGTGTTCTTGGAAAATTCTCTCGATGTTTGGAATGATCTCCAAATCATTTTTCAAAAACTGATCGAATTTGCGTGTCTAACCTTTGTCTTGGGATCAATAATCTCAAACAAGGTTCAAAATCTATTCTTGATTAATTCATAGAGATGCGTGGTTTTTGGGAAGAATTGAACTCTCATAGGCCACTCCCAGCATGCACATGTATCCATCAATGCAGATATCAAGCTATGCGATCTGCACGAGAATTTCGTATTGAAGATCAAGTCATTCAATTTCTTACAGGTTTGAATGAAAATTTCTCTGTCATAAAAACTCAAGTTCTTTTGATGGATCCTCTACCATCTATTAACAAGATCAATTCTATGGTAATTCAAGAAGAAAATCCATAATATATCTCTTCTTCCTAAACCTAATTCTTCTTTGGCTCTTGAAGAAGTCGATACTTTAATCAGTACTTATGATTCAATAAATTACTCTGATCGTGGTAAAGCTTCCAGCCACAATGGTGGATCTCAAAGCTCTAAAAGAGATATTAGATTATGCACACACTACAATAGGATAGGTCATATAGTGGAGGTATGTTATAGGAAACATGGATTTCCACCCAACTTAGGTAAGAAACAAGTTGCTGCCAATTCAACCATTACTACGGAGCAATACTGGTGAAGAATGAGCATCCAACAACCAAAATTCCACTATTACTCCAGAGGAGTACTCTCAGTTGATTAGCTTGTTGCAGTAAACAAACTTAATACCTCAGACCCCTAGCCCTAACACTACTTCCACCTCTAACCATATTTCTACCTCTTTCTCAATCATATTGGTCATACACCAAATGAGTACTCAGTTAATTCCCAACCTCTTATATCCTCTTGTTCTACTCAAAATAGGTCAAAATTCTGCATCATTGATTCTGGTGCCAATGATCATGTTTGGTCTACATTGGTTTAGATCTTGCCATAATATTTAGCCAATTAATATGTTTATACCAAATGGTGCTAGATTTGGAGCTAACCAAGCTGGTACAGTTAAGCTTTCATTGCAATTGTGTATTAATAATATTCTATACACTCCTGATTTCTCCCTAAATTTAATATATGTGTCAAGACTACGTGCTTCTAATCACTGTGTCTTCATTTTTCTGGTGACAAATGTGTTATACAAGACATGACATCCCAGAAGATGATTGGTTTGGCTAGTCAGATTGAAGGGCTATACAAACTGAAGATTGACGATGGTTGGCATGTTGCTAATACTCTTTCTCTTACTTCTAAAACCCACAACCTTCCTCCATACAAATTTGTTCCACCTAGTGTTAGTATCAATAATTGTAAAGTGATACCTACTAAGGCCTTGTGGAATTTTAGGTTAGGTCACTTATCTCATGATAGAATATCCAAAATGTCTCATTTGTATCCTCAAATTGTTAATGATAATAAAACTTTTTGTGATATCTGTCATTTTGCTGGACATAAGAAGCTTCCTTACACCCCAAGCAATTCTAAAGCTACCAGTAAATTTGAATTGATACACTTTGATATATGGGGTCTTATTTCCACTAGTTCCACCAATGGTCATAGATACTTCCTTATAGTCCTTGATGACAATAGTAGATTTGTTTGGGTCATCTTACTAAAATCAAAAGCTGAAGTATCTAACCATGTTCAACAATTCATTACTCTTATTGAAAATTAGTTTCAAACATGTCCTAAATACATTAGATCTGATAATGGACCTGAATTCTCTCTTTCTCAGTTTTATGCTTCTAAAGGCATTGTCCATCACAGGTCATGTGTTGAATCACAATAACAAAATGGTAGGGTAGAAAGAAAACATCAGCACCTTCTAAGTGTAGGGATAGCCTTACTATTTCAATCTAACCTGCCAAAGACGTTTTGGTCCTATGATGTTTCATATGTTGCCTTTATCATTAATAGAGTTACCACTAATCTTCCCCACCAAAAATCTCCATATCAATTTCTATATGACACCCTACCCGACATTCAACAAATTAAAGTATTTGGTTCCCTCTGTTATGCTTTTTTCTTTTATTCTTGGGTTGCTTTCATCAATATGCCCTTGGGTTGGCAAAGAAGGTTCGAAAGTGGCATTAATTCAACCACAGTTGAAGAAGCCAGTAAGGTCCAGACAGAAGTAGGTTGGTGCCTGGTGTATAGTCCTTTAATTTTGCACTAGCAGACCCTAGACTTTCATACAAACTGGCTTATAGGAGTTCACTTAAACATATTTTTCGACTATTATGCAACTGATTGGCAAGAGTAAGGAATCTCTTTGCGACTTGTAGGGATTTACAACAAAAGACAAATTTAGATAACCATAAACCTAAGAATGCTATGTGTTCTACGTCAGACACATCTTCTCCTGAAGTGTGGTATAAATTGATGTAAGAACTGAATGAAGTATTTTTGACGTTGGAGTCAATAAAGTCTTCATTATCCTGATAAGGGTCGAAGGTCTCTCCTGTTGGAGGAAGTCCAGATATGACAGTTATGTCGAAAAGCGTAGGTGTTATTAATCCGCATGGAAGGTGAAAAGCGTTGTATGTACCATCCCAGAAGTACAGGCTAGACAACAATACGGGTTGGTAATAGCTGAACCCTAGTTTGGACATTTGAATTAGGTCAAAGATGCCTAATTCCTTCCAGAATTGGGCCTTTTGTTTTTCAACTTTAGTTAACCAAGATAGATAAGATTTGTCTAAGTTTGGACAAGAACGAAAAGGTATGAAATTCTCAGTTATGTAATCTAACTGGAATGCATCTCTTTCTATGATAGAAGGTGAAGAGGTACCCTTAGAGGTCTTTTCTTTAATAGGTTCATCCGAATTCTGGTTTGAATCTTCATCCTTTGAGGGAACGGTTTTGTTTGCTATGGGTTTCGTATTAAAATGACATGGAAAAAATTTTGTTCATTTTTTTAAATGATCTTGAGAAACTAATGGTCCTAAAAACCCTAACTTATTTCCATAAAGAAGGGATGGGATCATTGCCTGAGAAGTGAAAATATCTCTTTGTTCTTTAGTAAGCTTTGGAGCTGTAATGTACTCTCGATTTCCAACCGTGACGATATTACTTGTTGGAGTATCGTGAGAAGCGGAACTCTTTGGAGATTCAACCTTCTTGGCTTTCTTAGATTTATTTTGCTGATTATCAGAAGACGTGGTATATCTTGGAGTTATGAAAAGGGTTTTTCTGAAGAAGAGAAGTTTCAGAAAGCTGGAAATTTGAACCAAGGTTGAAGATGGATGTTTGCGTAAAAGAAAGAAAGATGGTGGCTAGCTTTTATAGATCTACTCTATGAGGCAGTAGGGCACACCTGGCAGGAGTAGTGGGCCACGTGCTAGCGGTTTGGTGAGGAAGTTGAAAAATTTTTGTTCACTTTCTAGGGAATAGGTAGTTATGATGGCAATAATTGAACGCACGTCTCGATGGGAAGTTTTTGGGAAGTCAAGTCGTGATTGACTGACAGTTATTAGACCTTTGAGTTTATAAAAGGTTTTAGTCGAAATTAGGTGATAAAAAAATTCCTACTTCTGCATGGATTCGATATAGACATTTATGGGGGGCAATTTGTTAGCTGAAGATTTCGACCAAAAGATCATAATACTTTAAAAGTGTTGCTATGAAGAAGAAATGGATTTTGTGAAGCTATTTTAAGTTTTTTCCTTGAAGGAAAAGATTTTTTTATCGAAGGATGTGATTGAAGAGATTTTATAATCTTTGCAAGTACCCTTCGACAGCGGCGTCAGCAGAGTCGAAGCGTTAAGCGGGAAAGTTTGAAATTCAAACGGAACGGTTTTGCATGGCGAACACATGGAAGCATCTGAAGGGAATCGGCGTTTGAAATATTAGACGTAGTAGTAATCTACGTAGAGACTGTTATGGTCGAACTAGTATACATAGAAGTCTTAATGTTTAGATTAAGTGTGTTCGAATTAATGTACAGAAATTCACAAATTTACTCGAAGTACCAGTGTTAGAGAAAAGATAATTTGCTGAAATAATATATGTATGAAGAACACCACATTTACTCTTTATTTTACTTATTCAATATAAGTTAAATTTACGTCAAAAGTCACTATTTTGCTTTCTTTAGATTTACAAGTTTATTCATTTGAGTCCTTTACTTACTGCAATTTAAGTTAAAGTATTTTACATGTGGTTGACTTACATTTTCGTCATTTATTTCTTTAATCTTTAAGTTTCACTTAGAGTTATTGTTAATAGATTCTTGAAAGTTGAAATTAGTCAAAAGATTTTGATAATATTCATAATCCAGAAATATCATCAATCATGAATCAAATCACAAAGATACGAACTCTCGAGACACATGTCCTAGGATCAATCTAGTCAATCCTATAAGTTACCAAAGTATATACCTTTGGATGACTAACAGTTGTTTGTCAGAAATCACTGGTAAACACCTTTATGGCATAGTAATTAAAACTATTGCCTATCTAAAAGGAATATGAGACATTTTTCAAGCGGGAATAAAGTGTTAGTTGAACTTAAAAGTTTTCTACAATATTTTACTTTTCGTCATTTCGCATAATAAATATAGAATTATTTTATTACTATATTGTCCGTCACTCAATCTTAATATAATACTCCACAACCAACAACACGAAATCAATATGAAAGCACATACAATTTGCTAGTATTTTAAAAATTATTTTCTTAAGAAAAAATAATTCAACTTGTATACATATTCTTATTATTATTATTATTTTCAATTTCTCCCTTATCTATCCTAAAAGCCTAGAAGAAATTATTAAAAAAATATTGAAAATAGCGAAAGTTTGCTCTCATCCATTGAGAGAGCTAAAGAGGCAAACATAATAAATAAATTACAACATAATAAACAAAAAATATGACATACAACATAATATAAAGTGATCAAAAAATTTTACAAGCTTAAGGGGGAAAATATGGCTGAAACTATTAAATTTGTAATTTTTATAATCTTATTTATTTTCTTATTTATTGTTGTAATTGATGCTGGAGGTAAACAATTCTCTGATAAACAATTCTCTTATCCTTTTGAACCTTCATGTTTATTTTATACAAAATCTCTCATGTTTTATGTAATATTTGTTTTTATTTTTTATCACAGAATGGAAATCGGGGGCGATAAATTGCAAGAAAACTTCGGATTGCCCACCAAGATTTTGTCTTCCTCCTTTGATTGCAAAATGTGATTCTCGTAGATGTTACTGTGTTTAATAAAATGTATCATGCACAAATACTTGTTTCTATTTCAAGAACACATTTTCAGTAATAATATTTGATGAATAATTGATGAAAATGCATAATGGCCAACTCTATTTTTTATTCGGAGGAGTTTTAAGTCTCTTGATGATGTGGGCTTTAAATCTTACTCTTAAAACGAAATTTAAGATAACTATATAATGATTAAGGATATGCTCATGGCCTTGGATCGTATAGTATGAATTTACATTAGCAAAAATATCATATGAATATAAAATTTATATATTATACATTTACATTTTTTATCTTTCTTATAAATATTTAATACATAATAAAATAAATTAAATAAAAAGAATGACAATTTTGGTTTTACATAAGAAAATTGTGATTTATATACATCATAATTATCATACGTTTCTTGTTAAAACAAATATTATAATAATTTTTAGTATAAATGTAATACCATTTTAGGAGGATCCACACACCATAGAATCTCTACGTTATTTTTTAAATCTCTTCCCTTTAAGTTTGATTTTTTAAATATATTTTATTATAAATAATAATATATAATAATAGTAATATTAATATGTAATAATAATAATATTAATAATAATATGTATTAATAGTTGATTTATGGATAAAAGTATATTATTTCATTCACTAAAACAAAACAAAAAAAATATAAATTATGAGAGTACATTAGCCATTAAAGTCATTTCCTATTACAATTAATAAGTAATTTGTGTTTACAAATATTATTTATAAAAAATATTAAGAATCTTTGTTTTTAATATAATATTTACTTTTGATTTTGTATTAACGTATTTAAAAATGGTAGATAATGAACCATATATTTCAAAGTGCTAGATAAAGTAAATTGATAAAAAAAATTATTTGTAAATAATTTATTATTATAATCATTTTAAAGCATTTAAATTTACATTATCTTGTTTATTTTAAAATAATTTTATTTAATAAATTGAATAAGTTTTTTATTGTTTATTATACTTGTATAGATGAAAAATTAGGAAGAGCACAATAAAAATCATAATAGCACCACACATCATTTAGAAACACATAAATTAAAACACAAATTAAATAAAATAAAGATGATAAACCGTACATTCAACCAAAAGCCAAAAATTCATTGTAAAACAAAATAATATTAATATTCCAAATATCTCTTTTTTTTTAAATAAAAGAATATATATTATTTCAAAAGTAACTGTACAAACATACACAGTCCACTCAATGGACTAATTACATCATGAGTAAAGCTATTTTCCTTCTAAACTTGTCTTTTAACCAACCTCTAAACACTATGGATTCTATAATCTTGTGAACAACTGTAGTAGTATCTTCATTAGTATTAGAACCAAAAAATTGTTCAGCACGATATCTCAATATACTGTGAATTGTTTCCACTATTGCAATTTTCAGCACACTAGCCTTGAACCTTTTACCCTTTGTGTGCTGAAGAATCCAATTCAACTCCTCTTGCCATTGTTGCGGTTTGTGATTCACTTCTATCCAATTAAGCACATCCTGCCATATATGCTTTGTAACTCTGCAGCTGATAAGCAAATGGTTGATGTCCTCTATGTTTTCCTCACACAAACTACAACAATCATCATGGAGAAGCCCGAGTCGTTTCAGTCTGGCTTTAGTAGCCAGCCTATTGTGGCACACAAGCCAGAGACAAACTATGGCTCTAGGACACGCACCATTGTGCTGGATTAAATGACACCAATTAACATGTTCCTCTGCTTGAAGCATATGATCATACATTTGCTTCATGGAAAACTTCCCTCTACTAATCATACCATTCCAAATTTGCATATGCTGATGGATGTCCTCCCTTCTTGACAAAATGTCCTTTGTAATCCATGAAGCAGAGGCTGAGATATTGGTAGTCTAGATAGTAGCAGTCTTCACATAATAAGTATGCATCCACTTTATCCATAAGCTATCCATCTTCATACTAAGACTCCATAGATATCTCATCATGGCAACTTTGTTCCAACACTCCATATTAATGCGATTCATCCCTCCTTGCTTAAAAGGTCGACAAACACGGTTCCTGGCTATGGGGCTCTTCTTACTTTTCTCTGTACCTGTCCAGACAAAAGCTCTACATATGGAATCAATTTTATGGATAACAGTTTTAGGAATAAGAAAGCACATCATCCAGTATTGAGTTATGGCTAAGAAAATGCTCTTGACCAATAAAATTCTGCCAGCTATGCTAAGGAGTTTGGTTGACCAATGCCTGATTCTACTGATGATTTTCTCAATCAATGGCAGGTAGTGAATAATGTTCAATCTCTTACTAGCTAGAGGCACACCAAGGTACCTTACAGGAAGGTTACCACTTCCAAAAGCAGTAGCCTCTTGAATGTTCCTAATGGTTATTTCCTCCATGCCACTACAAAATATTTTGCACTTCTGTGGATTAACAACCAAACCTGTAGATTCAGAAAAGTCCTTGAAAGCATCCAACATGTGATTCACAGAACTTTCTTCACCTCTACTGAATAATAACACATCATCTGCAAATGAGAGATGAGTGATACCAAGCTTTGCACAGTGACTATGGAATTTAAACTCAGTGCCTGTGGTCATTTTTACCATAATTCTTTGCAGATAGTCCATGATGATAACAAAGAGCAAGGGGGAGATAGGATCCCTGTGCCTTAGACCTCTCTTAGCTTCCAAGACATCAGTATATTCACCATTCACATTAAAACGATAGGTGACAGTGGAAGTGCCCAACATGATCCACTCTATGAATTTTTTAGGCATGCCAATCTCTTGAAGGATACACTCTAAAGAATTCCAATCAACCATGTCATATGCCTTCTGAAGATCCTGTTGCATCATGCATTTAGGAGGACCACTTTTCCTTCCATAGCCCTTCATAAGCTTAGTAGCAAGGAGGATATGATGATGAATCTACTGGCCTGGGACAAAGGCAGCTTGGCTGTTATGAATGATTTCTTTCAGAACTTTTCCCAATCTTCTTGTCAGGATTTTAGATATAATCTTATAAAATGTGGTGCACCCTGCTATAGGTCTGAACTCTCTAATGTGGACAGCTCTAGCATGCTTAGGAATCAGAGTAACAATGGTACTATTAAATGCTTTAAATAGTTTACCATATTGGAAGAATTCCTGGATAGCTTCTATAACACCCCCCCTTTATTATGTGCCAGCAAAATTTATTATGTGACAGCTTCTTTTATATATATATATATATATATATATATATATATATATATATATATATATATATATATATATATATATATATTATAAATTTTGTTTCTAATATTTATAGTTGATTAATATTTTTCCAATATTAATAAATAAATAAATTAATATGATTTATATTCTACCCGTGCTTTTACACGGATCACGCATTTTCGTTATAAATAATAAATAAATATAGTATAGTGATGATTGAGAAACATATATAAAAGATAGGTAACTTAAGTAATCTCGGTCAGTGAAAAATGTATAATTTAATATAAAAAAATAAATAAAATAATTAAATAGTCATCTATCCGTGTGTTCGCATGACTTGCGCAATATCGTTAAAAATAATAAAAAAATTATAATATAGTAATGATTAAAAAAATATAATATTTAAAATTATAATGGTCGTATTAACATTAATTTAACCTACTATAAATTAATATGAATTAATATGTAAATATATAATTTAAAGCAAAATATATTGGGCCTAAAAATAATCAATAATTTTTCATGTCCCTAAATGTAAGGAACAATAATTTGGTGAGCTTTTTATTATGTCCCTAAATGTAACGAACAATAATTAGGTGAGATTTATAAAACATTTATGAGTAAGAGGTCTAATTATATTTAATATTATTAAAAATATTCTACTTATGTAAATTATTTATTTTATTTTATTAATTATATCTTATAATAATTGTTAAATGTGTGTATTATTTATTAAATATATTATCAAATAAAATATTAAATTACATATAAATGACACATATTGGTCCTATATTTTAACTCAACGATTTCTAATGAATAATACATATTGGTCCTACCTAATAATGTTTTAATGTCCCTAAATGTAAGGAATAATGATTAGGTGAGATTTATAAAACATTTATGAGTAAGAGGTCTAATTATATTTAAATTTAATATTATTAAAAATATCCTACTTACTATTGGTCCTATATTTTAACTCAACGATTTCTAAAGAATAACACATATTGGTCCTACCTAATAATGTTACAGTACATGGAAATAAATAATTTAAGCTTATTTATAAACTAATTAATTATGTTATAATTTTAATGTGTTATGTCTTTACAAAATTAATTAAAATAAATAATATAATAATAAAATATAGGCAATCAATATACATTTAAAAATTTTCAAATTGTGTAAAGAAAAGTTAGGCAATGAGTGCAAATATTATAACTAAATTTTGTTACCATGGAATGAAAATAATTGCATTACTTTATTATTGATTAAAATGATCATATTATTCTGTTTGTTACACATCTATTTATAGAATATTAAACAATAATATCAATAATTTTTATTTGTTACCCTCTTATTTAAGGAAATAATATACGTATTTGGATTTCAGACAAATAATATAACTTTAGATACATGGCAGCGAACCAAACAAAATCAATGAAAAAATAGTAGATTTATGGGAGGGGAATTGTTTTAAGGTTAGGGGATAGAAATAAGGGTGATAGAAAGACAATTAAAGTGACCCATTTTCAATAAAATAAGAATAATGAAAAGGCAATTAAAGTGGTATTTTTTTTGGTTGAAAACATATAAGAATTTAAATAATTAGGACTTCTGAATGTTACATTGAAAAGATGCTTAAAATTAAATAATTAAACATGCACCATTAATGATAAAATTTGAAAATAAAAATAAAAATTATCGAGATATTTAGTAATGGAAAATAAAGATTATGGAGATAAAAAAATAAATCAAATCCTCTTTTCCTCTTTTATTAAAAAAATGCAGTAACTTCACAAATAAAAACAAATATTCTTCCTCTATTTAACAATTAAAAAAAAGTACACAAATCCATACTTTCACTTTTCAAATCTGAAACAATCAAAAGGAAATGATATCTATTCTATAATTGAAGAAAGGAAAATGAAAAGCTATCAACGACGGATCTGGTGAGCAAAGGAGGTGCAAGGGAAAACTACGTCAGTGATGGTCGTGTATGCCACGTTGGCATTTTGAGTTTGGAAAAAGAGATATTATGTAATTGATACATTTGAGTTGAGAAAGAAAACAAAACAAGTTAATTGGCCTAGTGGTAGCACCCCTCTCTTTCAATCAAGAGGTCATGGGTTAAATTCCCATTGTCT
Source organism: Vicia villosa (assembly GCF_029867415.1). Lineage (NCBI taxonomy): Eukaryota > Viridiplantae > Streptophyta > Magnoliopsida > Fabales > Fabaceae > Vicia > Vicia villosa. The sequence continues at coordinate 9,464,587 of NC_081184.1, read as the reverse complement.
ACAAAAGGATTTTTTATTTCTAAGATTTATATATTTTTCTGGATAGTTATTATAAGAGAAATGTTAATTGTGGCAAGAATGGCCATCGCGATTAAGAAACTAGTGTTTCTGCAATTTTGATACACGCTAGTTTTTGTTTTTATGCAAGAAAAGTTGTATATAAAATATAAATTTACTTATGTTATGTACATGAAACGAAAAATTGGCCTTTGTTTAAAATAAGTGTCTCAGTAAGAGATAAATCCATAAATATGAGTGTAATATTTTGACAAATTGCAATTATATTTATATGGAATTAGAAGTAGAGTTATATTGTGTGATAATTATGGTTGTCAATTGTTTTCTCTAAACAAATTAATATGTTCAAAGTTAAAAGTATTGGAAAATTAGATTAGTTTGTGGAATTATAAAGCCGCCGATATGAAAAAAAAGTTTTTGGATATCAAGTTCCTTTTGCAAAATTAAGAAAGTTGTAAGAGGGAAGGTGAGACGTGTTGGTTGGCTACTATTTGGAGTATTTGGTTGATTAAGAATAAAATTATGTTTAAGAATTCGAGGTGGATTTTTTGGGATGTTGTTTGGAGTTGTAAAGCGTTGATTTGGAGTGGTCTTTTATTGAGAATATTTCTCATGCTAATTGTAACTTTAATGAGTTTGACAAAAATCATTTGACAAAAAGAATTTTTTAGGTCATACATGTAATAAATGAATGTGTTATGACCATTATTTAATTAGTCAAATTGAAGTGATCTATTTAATATAAGGTTTATGGCTAATATTTTTTGTTAGGTTTTTTCACTCTTTTGCCCCCTTCCTAGATCCTTGATGCTCGGATTACCTTCCACTTGTCCCTGATTATTTTTATTTTGTCCTTTTTTCCTAACGATTTTATTGTGCCAGCTCACTTGTTTGTCCTTAAACATAACAAAAGGGCGTGTGATTCTTATAAATAATGAGTCATGGTCTTAAATTGTAGACACTAAAAATTATCATAGAATATTTATTCTCTTTATCTCATTGAAAGAGAAACTAAATAATTAAAGAATCTACAATTAGAATGTCTTTTTCCTATCAAGATTATTTTCTTCTCGTTAATATTTCATGGATCCTTAAGATATGCTCTCGTTTTCTATTTTATCTTAAATTGAATATGAATTAATAAATATTGATTACTAGAAACCCAACAAGGACAACTAACTCAATTATTTTCAATCACATCAAGCACAAAATACTACTCGAGTCAATCCTATGTCAATGATTAGAATAATGCAGCAAAAGAGGCAACTCCTCATTACACCCAAACTTTTAAACTTTTAAAACAATAGTTATCTACAATATTTCACTTTTCCTCAATTCTCATATTAGACATTGAAATATGGTAACCTACATCATGAAACCATATGAAAGCACATGTAATCTGCTAAGAAAAAACAATTCAATTGGTATATTATTATTATTATTATTATTATTATTATTATTATTATTATTATTATTATTTTATTATTTTGAATTTCTCCACTATCATACATAAAAGGCAAGAAGAAATTATTTTTAAAAATTGAAAATATTGAAAGTTTGCACTTATCCATTGAGTGAGTTAAAGAGGCAAATATTATATATGGATCACAACACAATAAACAAATCAAATTACTTTTACAACATAAATTGATCAATAAATTTCTTTATGTTATAAGCTTAGGGTAGAAAAATATGGCTGAAATTATTAAATTAATTTCTTTGATGATCCTCTTAATTTTCTTATTTCTTGTTGTAACTGACGTTAATGGTAAACGATTTTTGTATCCTTTTGAAACTTGTTTATTTTGTACAAAATCCTTCTTCCTTTCCGTGATATTTGTTTTTCTTTGTTTTTTTTTTAATCGCAGCATGGAAATGGAAGCTGCCATATTGCAAGAAGGATTCGGATTGCCCCAACTTTTGTTTTCCTCCGTTTGTTGCAAAATGTGAACGTCATAAATGTTACTGTCGTTAAGAGATTGAAACTATGAGCTCAAAAGTACAATGTCACATGAGATGTAAAATATTTTTAGAGTTGATCTTATTAATCATCTCAAAAATATGATGTATAACAAACTACAGCAATAGAATGTAAGATATAAAATGTACAAAAAATAATTGTATCTATTTTATAACCTATTTTCAGTAACAATGCTCAATAATTTGAGATAAATTTGAAAATTTCTTTAGCCACCTCCCTATGGGGGGTCACCCCCAGCGAAAATTCCAAAATACCCCTGCTTCGGAAGTTCATTTCCGAAAGCGTCTTTTTTTGAAAAAATTTACTTATTTCGGATGTTCATTTCTGAAAACATTATTTCGGAAGTTCACTTCCGAAATACTGCGATTTCTGCAGATTTATCAAAACACTCCCCCTCCCCCAATCATTTACCCTAAATCAAAACAAAAAGTGGCAAAGGCGAAAATTTGTGCAAACAGAATTCCAAAGCTGCATCAAGGCTCCAATCACACTGCTAAACAACATTCAAAAGCCCTCAATCCTAACACTTTGTAAGTTTTGAAATTTTTAGATCTATTATTCAAATGCATGTTATTTGGGGTTTTTATTGCATAAATGATATATGGTTAGGTTGTTAGTAGTATTTAGGTTGTTTAGAAGCATTTTGATTTGGTTTGAAGTTTGGTTTAGGGGTCTGCCATGGAAGTTGCAGAAAAGTCCATCGCAGGGGTGTTTCAGAAGTTCATTTCCGAAAACACCTCCATCCCAGTTTTCGGAAAGGAACTTCCGAATTGTATTAGAAGTTTAAATTTTTTAGTTTTTTATTTTGTCTCGCATATTAATCGATTTCAACTGTTTACAGGAACATGTCAGACAACCAACCAGCACGCATCAGACAGGAGGTGAAGGAGGTGAAGAAGGTTTCGACCGGCTCTACTTCGTGCTCTCGCGGAGTGAAGGAGGTGAAGGAGAAGAAGAAGGTTTCGACCGGCTCTACTTCTCGTTCCCAGGGGCCCCGGGGCCCGGATGCTCAAGCTCAACTATCTGGCGTGAGAGTCATGGTTGATGCTGATGGTTCTGAGACTGAGTGGGATGCGGATTGGTATCAGTATCTTCATTCGGAGGAGTTCGCTCGTCGGGAAGAATAATGTGTTTTTTGTTTTATTTGACGTGTTTTCTTTTGTTTTGTTCTGATTTCGGATTGTATCGCACAGTGTTTTTGTATTGGATTTATCATCTTAGTTTTTGGATTGTTCTGATTTCAATATGTAGATTCTTGGATTTCATCGCCGCGAACACTATCCATCTTCTGGATTATAAACATAGAACTTTCTTTCCCTATTTAAAAGAATAAAAAAACCTTTTAAATTTTGAGGTGCCTTTCCTTCTCCCCACCACTCTACGGTTAACTTCTAAACACTTTCTTATTTATAAACCGCTCTCTCACTGATTTTTCTTTCAATCATATCCCAAATCATTTCCGATCGTTAGTCTTCTTCTTTGCTCTCACTGCAGGATCAGGCCGTGGTGGTGGTGGCCATGGCTCTCGCGGTGGACGTACCTCCAATCCTTCTTCCTCCGGACATCCACCTCCTCCGTTATATGCTCCGGCCCCGGTTACCTCTCCTCCGTCTGTTGTTGCAGCTCCGGTTGTTCGTCTATCTGTTTCAGCGCCGTTTGTTCCATCTGTCGCAGCGCCGGTTGCTTCCTTGAGTTCGGCTCTGATCTCCATCGAGAGCCTGACTGCCGAAGTTAAACAGAAGGCTACTCTAGAGTCGGCTCCGTCGTCTCAGAAGGAAAATTGGGAAGGAAAATTCAAGTTCGTGCTAATCATTTTCAGTTGCGAGTGGCTGATAAGGATCTACACCACTATGATGTAAGTATAGTTTGCTCATAAGTTTTTTGTTGTTGTTTATTATGTTGGTAAGTTACAATGTGGTATGGATTTCTAGAGGATCAGGACTTTCTAACCTGTTGCAGCGTCTCCTCCATCGTCTTCATCCGATTAAATAAAGCGAATCGTTCTTGTTTGTTATTTTTCTTCTGTCCAGACCTTTTTTCGGAAGTGCATTTCCGAATTCCTCCAAGGGGGGTGAGTTCGGAGATGAACTTCCGAAACACCACATTTTCTGAAAATATAACTTTATTTCGGAGATGCATCTCCGAAATCAATATTTTATATTAAAAAAAACACGTTTTCGAAAGTTCATTTCCGAAAACACCTTTTTTTCAATAAAAGTACGTTTTCGGAAATGAACTTCCGAAACAAGGGGGTAGTGTTGTAAATTCACCAGGGGTGAGCAAGAAGGTTAGGACGTTTTCGGAAATGAACTTCCTCCGTTTGTTGCAAAATGTGAACGTCATAAATATTACTGTCGTTAAGAGATTGAAACTATGAGCTCAAAAGTACAATGTCACATGAGATGTAAAATATTTTTAGAGTTGATCTTATTAATCATCTCAAAAATATGATGTATAACAAACTACAACAATAGAATGTAAGATATAAAATGTACAAAAAATAATTGTATCTATTTTATAACCTATTTTCAGTAACAATGCTCAATAATTTGAGATAAATTTTAGGTGTCATTGTTATATACATAATATAAATTTATGTATTAAAATACAAAATGGCTGACTCTATATTTAGTTTTGTCATCTAAAACATCTCTAATCTACAACAGAATAATGTTAAGAGAAAAAAAAATACTACGTGGTTTTATATATTACAACAACAACAAATATATCTAGAAATTCCAACAACTACAAATTTTTTTAAAACATTATTCAAAGTTATCTAAACCTAAAATAACTAAGTCTAAAAAACCAAAATATAAATAATAAAGTCAAACCCAAATCAAATTTAATATTTCAACATATACATTATGTGCCTTGAGATGGAGATTCCTGATCTTTTCTGTAAACAAGTAAATCCTCAACTCATTGTTCTTATAAGAACCACTTTACTCCACTTTTTCATATCACCTTTCATCATCTTATGCTTCTTCTCGATGGAAAAGGACATCGAACCCAAGTAATGAAAACTATTCCCAACTTTTTTTAACCACATCAGCACAACATTCGAGTCAATGTTATTGTTGAGAGAATGAGTTTAGAAGCCAGAGGTGAATGCTTGGGCGAAGAAGAAGAAGAAACGTAACAGAAAATAACAGAAAGTTTGAGAGAAGGATCAGCTTAATCACAAAAAATATTGGTTGATATTAGTTCATTTTGGATAAAAGGTACAACCACATTTCTCTATCTATCATGAAAAGCTAAGAGAAATTTTAGAAAAGAAAATTAAATAATGAGAAGTTGCCCTTATCGATTAAGCTAAGCTAACGAGACAAACATTATAAATGGATTACAACATAAAGTGATCAACAAATTTCTAAACGCTTAGAGTGGATAATATGGCTGAAACTATTAAATTAGTTTTTTTAATAATCCTCTTTATTTTCTTATTTCTTATAGTAATGGATTTTAATGGTAAACAATTTTCTTATCCTTTTGAACCTTCTTATTCATTTCATACAAAATATTTCATCTTTTTTGTTTTTTTTCAACAAGCAATAGGATTAAAAAGGAGTATGGATACTCCGAACCGAAACATACAAAAGGAAAATTCCTACTACTCAAAATAATTGAGAGGAAGGATATTCCAAATATGAAAGTTACAACCATCCTTCAAGACATAATACGATTGAAGCCAAGTCCAAGATAAAAAAACAATGCCCGACATACATTCGGAGAAATTAAAAGACTCACTTCTAAAAATGATCGCATTACGCCTCAACCAAATATTCCACGCCGTAGCTAGTCAAATAACCGCAATGATAAATCTCTTGGATTTAACCTTCACCTTCTCAAAGAAACCAAAATACCCCTCAAATTCCTCCAAAACTTAATTGTCAATCGGACCAATACAATCGAACACCTTCCTCCAAATACAAGATATGACAATGCAACCACCTAAAAGATGAGATAAATTTTCCTCCTCCAATTGACAAAAAACACAAGTTATTCTTCCGTCTACCAAGGAAATTCCCCTTTTTAATAATTGATCTTTTGTGGCTAGTCTATTAAGGAAAATTCTCTACCCGAAAAAAAGGATTTTAGGAGGCGCTTAAAAACTCCTTCATTGTAATATTTGTTTCTTATTTTTTACCACAGCAAGTAAATGGACGGAGCTAGAATGCAAGAAGCATTCGGATTGCCCACGTGATTATTGTAAGCCTCCTTTTGTTATTAGATGTGATTTTCATAAATGTTTTTGTCGTTAATTATATGTCTGCTTAGTTGTAAGATGTTGAAATTATGACCTCAAAAAATATATTTTAAATATCATAGGAGACCGTTGTAAAACACTATCTAGAGTTGTTGTTAATCATCTCCTATAGTTTTATTTTAAAAAATATGTGATGTATAATCAACTACTACAATATGATGATATAATTGCACAAATACTTGCATTGCAATAAATTATAGATTTCTTAACATATTTATACATCTGCTTAATAATTCACTGAGGTAAAATCTATTAAATGATCCGCTTTTTTATTCTTAGCTTTTAAATCACATTTTACATATTGATCACGGCTAACAACAAATATTAAAAAAAAAAATGAGTTGTGTTCGAAATGTGGTGTGTTCTTTTTTTTTTTAATTATATAACTTTTTTTTTAGGTGGAGGAATTTTCATTAGGGACACGCTATGAATCCCAACATATGCTATTCAGTCTTTTATTCATTTTTAAGTCACTTGTAGTTTTCAAAATCTTCACATTTTTTTACTATCTTGAAAATTTCGACGTTGAAGCTTAACGTCAAGGTTTTAAAATATCGTTTATTTGATATAGTGAAATTTGACATTAATCTCGAAATCAAAATTTTCAATATATTGTTTTTGTATCTTCAAAGCCAAATCTCTAAAGTCAGTGATACAACGACAACAACACAACAAAAAATGGTGTTTTCTAATTTGGTTTATGGAAGAAATGATGTTTTCAAGTTTTGTTTTGAGGAGAAGTAAAGTTTCATTAATTGAAGATGAAGTTTGGAGGAGGAATTAGTTAGGTTTAAGAAAAAAGTTAATGAACCTGAAGAGTTGTTCCCTAGAGTTGGAACCAAATCTTCAAAGTCAGTGATACAACATAATAAAAAAAAATGGTATTTTCTAGTTTGGCTTATGAAAGAAATTATGTTTTTGAAATCTGTTTATCGGGGAAGTAAAGTTTTGTTAATGAAAAATGAACTTTGGAGGCAGAATGAGTTAGGTTTAGGAAAAAGGTGAATGAACATGCAGAGTTGTTCCCCACGATTGAAATAAAGAACTGTGGTGAAAAGTTGTTCTCATCTTTTTTAAAATTGTATAGTTATATCCCTATGATTGGTATAAGTGACTGTGGTGAAAAGTTACTCCTTTTAAATTAAAACATAATACATAAACTAATATATAACTTCTTTCTCTCCAAAACAAAATACACGCCCTAGCGAAAATCCACCTCCATAAATGTACGAACCGTAATTTATTCACTAACATCCATCCTATATTAATTCTCAAACTCGTACAAAGCAATGAATGAAACACGAAACTCGCAAGATAGATACACGCAACTCATTTCTTTCACTTCTTCATATTTTTTATAAACGAAACATTTCCACTATTCATGTTACAATAATGTTGTTGTTATTAATGATATCCTAAACCCTAAAGGTTTAATGTTATTGTTAAGACACTAAACCCTAGAGATTTAAGGTTGTTGTTGTTGAGATTGAGATTGAAGTTTTTATGTTGTTGTTTTGATTGAGATTGAATGTTATATGTTGTTGTTTTTTGTTGAGATAAATAAAAGGTTTATTGTGTGATATTGATGTTGTTATTAAGATTCATGTTTTAATGTTGTTGTTTGTTGAGATTGAGATTGATGATTTTGTGTTGTTGTTGTTTAAATTGAGATTGAATGTTATTTGTTGTTGTTGTTTAGATTAAGATTGAATTGTATATGTTGTTGTTGTTTATATTGAGAGTGAAGGTTGTATGTTGTTGTTGTCGTTGTAAGTTAGCAATGTTTTGATTTTATAATGTGACTTAGCAAAGTTTTAAACTTAGCAAAGTTTTCAATCAAGATGAATGATTTTGATTTTATTTTTAGAAAGTATTTATATACCGTAGTTAACGAGAGCGCTGCTATACGGGGGGATACGAGAGCGCTTTTCTGGAAAAAGTGCTGCTATAGGGGGACTACGAGAGTGCTTTTGGAGTTTCAAAAGCGTTGTCGTTACCTACGCCAGCGCTGGCTTTGACAGCGCTTTTAAGTGCTCTAAAAGCCATAAAAAAACGCTTTAGAAGCCCTTGTACGTTGTAGTGGTTTGATGTAATCTAATAGATTAAGCTCGGTGTATAAAAAATGAGTGGTACAATTTCTCGAATTTGCGGTAAGAAAACTTTCTATCAATAATGACATCAATTTCTCGGTGTATAAAACGTGTCAGAACGGCACAAATGGGCGACGTGGCCGAGATATCAAGGATGAAAATGGAGCAGAACTGCGGTGGAACGGCCGTTTTTTCCCGTGTACAAATTTTTAACCATTGGAGCACTATAGTTTACTCGTAGGATCGGACAATGTTACAGTTTCAAGCGAATCTGGGTAACTTAATACATACGGGTATAGGTAGCTTCAGATCTTGCATCGGCGAGGCGCCACACAACCACCATAATCATTATTACTCAAACAGAGGATGTCACCTCTCACCGCTCAGTTTTGTGGTGGAGTTTGCATACATATAATAAGTTGCGCCGACACGATAGAAATAGAAGAAAATAGAAGAAGATGAACGTGGAGGTAGATAGAAATAAAAGAACATGAAGTTCATAAAAACAGAAGAAGATGAACATGGAGGCATAGAAGCATTTTAATAATACTAGTATAAATGAATGAATAGAGATTTGAAAAATCAAACAATTTAGAAAATTGAAAAGAGAAAGTGATACTCAAAAAGCCACTTTACAAAACTCATAAAGCCACTTTGCAAAACCCTGTACAACATCAAATATAATAATATAATATTTATTGAAAAAAAACAGATAAAAACAACTACAACAGATAATAGTAATGAAAATAATTATTCCTCCTAAAAAATAATAAATAACAGTAGTACAGTAATAATTTTTATTTCTAATTATAGCTTCATGAATTTTAACTCATTTATTTTAGTTTTTAACCATTATGTATTAATTAATAATTAAATATATTAATGTCTGCATCACTAAATAACCACTATTTTGTTTTGCATTTCCGTTCTGTTCCAATTTTTTGAATGGTCGCGATGCACTGTTATCCGAGTTTAACCTATGGTCTCTAATGAATAATGTTTAATTTCAATATGCGTTTATCTTGAATGCATTTAGATAAATAATTAGCTGAGGTGTTATAACAAAGAAAATATATTTTACTCTCTTTAATCGGGTATTCTTTAAGAAGATATTTAATTTATAAGAGTTTGGTTCTCTATATCATTTTAGGTCATGTTCTCAGTCATTGCCTATACCTCTTCTTCAACCTTGTTTTTCATTTTGCCTCTAATTAGTATGTGTAAACGAATTCGGGTATGAGGTCTCAAACCTTGATTAAATATAGTATTTTTCTCTTTATATGAGTGTATATCTTAAAAGTCACATCTTCTTTGCATATTATGCAATTCCATGTGGATTAGTTGTTTCCAAAGTCTCATTGGGCTGACTCTAATGTTAACTTATTCTTCATATTCCTTTTTTAAATATATTAGTCTTCTTTTAGGGTAGTGAGAACTAAATTTTTGATGTCAAAGGGAATTATCACTGTTACAAATATTATATTTTATGATAAAAAAACTTTTACCTTATCCAACAAAAAATCGAGGTAAAATTCCACGATGCGCTACATTTTATTTCTCAAGAAATCATCATCTATTCTCTCGATTTCAGCAAAAATTGAGGGGTAAACTAGTTCAGGGTACATGTTTCGAGTCCTAGCAACTTTAATTTTTGTTATTTTTCTTTAAAAGTGGCGCCTTTCTTATTATTTAAGATTGTATTCCATCGATTTCTCAAATAACCGAGGGGGTATGATACTCAGATTTTACTATAAAAGGAGAATCTCTTTAAGTTTTATCCTAAACCTAACTCACTTGCTAAGCCGTTCCATACTCTTAAACATCATTTTTTCTCAAATGGATTACGAGACAAGAATTTTTTTTGGTTCTGTGTTGTTTTTCTACTTGTAACAACCTTTAACAAATCATTTTTATGTTCTTGTAATCTATCTCACGTAATGGTGTTGTCTTTTGTTGTTGTTGTTGTTGTTTGTCATCGTTAGCATTGTGTTAACAAAACATATTTTTATTTTGGAATAACTTTTCAATATTGTCAATCAAAGAAAACTTTCTATAATATATATTGATTTCTTCGATTGACAATATTGAGAAATTTATTCTTAATCATATTGCAACACATAAAAAAATGGCGAATGGTAGAAAAGTGAAAAAGAAAACAATACATGTTACAATAATTTTTTCCATTCACTATTTTTTTTTGGCAATAAAAGTAAAAAAAAATTAATCAAAGGATATATATATATATATATATATATATATATATATATATATATATATATATATATATATATTTAAAAAATCAACCATACAAAGCAAGGTGATCCTATAGATCCAACCTATCCAAACAAGACAAAAAGACTAGTATACTATATCATTATCTTTGTATGGTGACTTCTAATTTTTCTATGTTACCACCCCCTGTACACAATGCTATCTTTAATGCTATCTTCTATACAATTTGTATCAACTGTATTCCTAAAGCATATGTTATTTCTCATTTTCTAAAAATTGTATAATGTCTCAGCTATGGTCATTTTCAGCAGGGCTGCTCTCCGCCCTTTCCCTTTGGTAACTTCAGTGAGCCATGTCAGCTCATCTTCCCACTGTTTGTGTTTATGGCCAATCTAGAGCCACTCAAGACTACTCCTCTAAATGGGTTCAGTAGCAGTGCATTGGAAGAATAAGTGATCAATAGTTTCATCTTCATTATTACACAAGCTGCAAACACTTTCTTGTATCCTGCCTAATATTTTCATGCCTATCTTTAGTTGCAAGTTTTTTGTGACAAGCCAACCATATACAAACCACTACTCGCGGTATGGATTTGTTGTTTCTCATGATGTTGCTCTAGGTAACTCTATTTCCATCATCAATCAAACAATTATAGAAAGTTGTTGCTCTGAATTTATGCTGCAACAGAGCCAAATCCCATTGTTACTAGATCTCAATTATATTTTGCCTTTGCTTCAGGATACTTTTGGAGATCCAACTATTCTGATTGTTTATCTCATACTCCACGACATCAGTTCTATTAAAATAATATTTATGCATCCATTTAACCCATAGGTTCTCAACTTTCCTACACAAGTTCCATAAGCATTTAAGCATTATAACATTGTTCCACAATTGAAGATTGATAACCTGTAGGCCTCTTTGAGCATGTGTTTGCAAACTCTTTTCCAAGCCGCAAGGATTTTCTTTCTCTTCTCATCAGAACTTGTCCAAATGAAGCTCATGTAGATACTATCTATTTTCTTAAGCACAAACTTTGGAAGAGGAAAAAAACTCATCCAAAACTGGGCTATTGCATAAGTGATACTCTTGACAAGCTGTATTCTACCAGCATAATTCAGTAGTTTGGTTGTCCAATGATGCATCCTGCCAACTATCTTGTCAACCAAAGGCATGTAATGATGGATGGTAAGCTTTTTGCAAGTGAGAGGCACTCCAAGATATTTAACAAGAAGAGCTCCTTCTTAGAATCCACTTATGTTTTTCAGGAGGTGCTTAATGTTGTTATGAATCCCTCCAAAGAAAATCTTGCTTTTTATGGTATTTTCCACTAATCCAGTGGAATCAGTAAACTTTCTAAAAGCATTATGCATTATCTCGACAGAAATAGTATCTCCTCCGCAGAATAATAAAACATCATCAACAAATATCAGATTGGTTAAATTCAGCTTCTCACATTTGGCATGGTGATTGAAATTAGGATCTTGTTGCATCTTATGCATAGTCCTATGCATAAATTCCATGATAATGATAAATAACAATGGTGATATGGGGTCACCATGTCTGATTCCTCTCTTGGCTTCCATAAACTCATTCAGGTTACCATTCACATTGAATTTGTAAGACATTGTAGTCACACTGTCTAGAATCCAAACCTATGAACTATCTAGGTAAACTTAATTCCTTTAGAATATATTCCATAGCCCTCCAGTTCATCATGTCATATACCTTCTGTAATTCAATTTGCATCATGACCCTACGGGTACCACCCTTCCGACTATAACCCTTCAACAACTCATAAGCCATGAGAATATGGTTATGAATGTTTTGGCGTGGAATGAAAGCAGCCTCACAGTTATTCATAAAGCTAGGAAGGACCTTCCCCAGCCTATCTGTCATGATTCTAGATATTATTTTCTCTAAAATCGTGCATCCTGCTATGGGTCTGAAATCTTTAGCACCCTTAGGATCTCCCCTTTAGGAAGAAGAGTGACTACTGTGCTATTAAAAGCCTTGTTAATGGGTCATGTTTCAAAAAATTCCTTAACTGATGCAGTGACATCCTTTTTTATGATATGCCAACAAGCCTTGAAAAATTTTGAGCCAAAAGCATCCATACCTGGAGATTTCAAATCACTAATGCCATTAAGAGCTCTTAGAATATCATGGTTTGTGACATCTTTGATCAAGGATTCTCTTTTTTCCATATTCAATTGGGGTCCCATCCTCATGGCCTCAATGTCAATATGGTGGAGATTGTTGTCTTCCTTACCGATAAGATCTCCATAGAACTCCAATATCTCGTTTTCTATATCTTCTTAATTATGAAGTAAAGTGACATCAGCTTTCTGCAATCCTCTCATGTTTTTGACACTTTGTTTGGCTTTGACAGAAGCATATAAAAAGGAGTTATTCCCATCTCCTAGTCTTATCCAATCAACTTTGGATCTCTGCATCAAGATTTTCTCGTCAAGATCATTGAGTTTAATCACTTATTAGTATAGGATTTAATCTTGTCAATGATACTTCTATCCATTCTATTGTTGGTGAGCTCAATCTGGGCTTGTTTCAAATCCTCTCTTGCTTTAACCAAATTCTAATTCAGGTAGGTTAGAGGCCTGCTAAATTTCCTCAATACAGGTTGTAATCATTTAAGTTTTCTCTAGAGCACCATCATGGGGCTTCCTCTAGTAATCTGACCCCAACTGTCTCTGACCATAACTTCAAAACCATCTAAATCCACCAAAGAATTATTGAATCTGAATTGACTCTTAGGTTTTCTCTCAGCATCCTTGTCAGTCACATGTAGCAGAGCATGATCAGACACACTAGGAGGTAAGATATTTAAGTTGGTATCAAGGTTAGATTAAAACCAATCAACATTTCCCAATAATCTGTCAATTCTGGAATAAATTGGCCCAACAGTATGTTTGTTAAACCATGTAAAATAGTTACATATGCTCTCCATTTCACTAAGGCCAGCTCTCAGCATCATATTCTGCATATCAATGTACTCATTTTCAATTACCAATTTGTCACCAATGTGATCCAGCGCTTTTGCAACATTGTTAAAATCTCCAATCACACACCAGGGACCATTCAGAGTACTATGTATGTTCTCAATATCTCTCCACAGATCCTTCCTCTTGTCCAATTGATTATGTGCATAAATTGTTGTCAACCAGTATTTGAAAACACCATTATTGTCATTTATCCTACAATGAACATTTTGGCTGGAACTTTGAATAAACTGAACCTCGACTTTATTAATGTCTCATCCTACCCATATCCTACCATTTTCATGATCCCTATAGTTATCAACCTAATGACCAGTCAAGTGGATTTTCCCAGGAACAGTATAAACTTTACTACATTTCGCTCTTGTTTCAAGCAAAACCAGAATAGTAGGCTTCAACTCATGAAGACGGGAGCTAATCTCCATAATTTTTCCTACTTTATTGAGCCCCATGTGTTCCAAGACACAATAATTTTGTGGCTACTAGATGGTCATTCAAAACCTCTAGCGCCTCAAAGTCGTTAACACAATTAACACCAGATGTTGATCCAATTTGAGTTATGCGCATATCTCTATCTCTATTGTTTCTTTTCACCATAGACCATGGTGTTGCTGCATCTTCCTTGATCTCATGTTTTGGATCCTCAATTATTTTTATTGGTGTCTTTTGAAGATTCTCATCAGGTGGCTTCTTCTTTGGTTTCCATTGCTGGATCTTCTTTTGTGCATTGCATTGGGGCCATATCATTTGACATTTCTCATAAAATGAGGGTTTCCACTCATAATCAACTTCTTGCATCATTCTTCCTTTAACATCTTTGATAGGAATATCTTTGACAAGTTGTTGTGTTATGTCAACCTCCACAAGAATCCGAGCATACGAAACCCGCAATTTGCTTGTTGTGCACTCGTCTGTCAGCAAAGGAGTTCCTATTGCATTTTATATTTTGTTCAAACTCTTAACACCTCATAGATGTAGTGGTAGCTGGGGAAGCTTAACCCAGATAGGGATTGTTCGCATCAGATCCTTCTTCAAGTTGAAATCTGGGCGCCACTCCTTCAAGATCATAGGCATGTTCTTTATAGTGTATAGCCCCTTCATCATCACTATTTCTCTAGCCTCAAAAGATTTGAAGCGAACCAACAATTAACCCTCCTCATGATAATACAGATCAGGTGTTTTCATGAAATTTCATGCCTTCATCATGTAGTTCTTTATCAATGTTCAAGACAATCTCATTAGTGATTCTAGTGAAAATAAAAAATTGATAATAAAAGCATTTGTCTTGAAAATGGTAAAACTTGAAGAAGCTTGGAAAAGTTCGATATGATGGATACCAAGAGAACAAAAATATTTGGCTTTAAGGTTTATGTTCTTAAATAATCATATAACTGGATATTTATTTCATTCATCTAACCTTTTTGTTGTTTTATATCAGAAACAAATGCATGCAAAACCCAATAAGAATATACTTGCTTCTAACATTTGATCTTTTCCAAGATTCAATGAAACGAAGATCCATCATCTGGTTATCACTAACCATGATGATGATGAATCAAATTCCAAATTTGTTATATATTTTTACTTTAATATTCTGCATAAACAATTTAATATTTTGTGCAAACAATGTAATTTTTAAACAATTTAATTTATTAAAATTATGTGTAAATAATGTAATTTGTATTAAAAAAAATTATTTTTTCCCTCGGTTTTTGTCATAAACCGAGAGGTATGTGGCGCTAATTTTGAAAATATAAAAAATCTATTGTTGGGGATCAGACCAATGATCATTTCAATTATCCCCTCGATTAATCAAAAATCGAAGAATAAAGTGACAAGTTTTCATGACACCCTTCATACCTCACTTGTATCATCAAGGTAAAATCACCTTCAAATCTAAGGTAACATGTGTTTTTTTGTAACAGTGTATGTTTGGAACTTGAAACGCATTAGTAATAAACCCTTGTTATTTTTCCCTTCCATAATCACCTAATGTTATATTAGGTGGTTTCATCTAGATTTTCTCTTGTACTAATTTTTTGTGCGATGTTCTTTTATTTCTTTTGTTACTAGTCTTAGTCTCTTATGATTCATGATCAAATAATAATCCACTTGAGATGTCACCTTGCGTATACAATCAAGAAAATACATTTCTACACTACACCACAAGAAAGTACAAGATAATTGTTTTTGAAATTTTGACTTTTATTTGATAGAATATAAAATAAGCTTTTAGATAAAAAAAATTGTTGAGACCAATCAACAATCTCTAAAAGAGACGCGAAAAACTAAATGATTTATTCGACAAGTTACTAAGAATGTTGTCAAGTCATACACTTTAAAATTTGGAAAATTCTTATATGGACACAACCATAACACATGGATTTACACACAATCAATCATATTTTTTTTATTAATTGCAAATTTAAAATAAAATTGTCTCTCTCCTCCATTAAACCAACCACACCACGATAGCAATTAAAAACAAAATTAAATTTTTAACAAATGTGCAATTTTCTCATTTTTTATTGGTTGTGCCAAAAATAAGAATTTATGTTCGTATTTATACAAATATTTCTCTTAAAATTTATCCGAGGGACTTACCGTTAATTAAGTAATATGAAAATCATAGAAATGCTTTAAAAATAGGGACTTTGATTTGATTTGCACTAGAAAGTAAATTGATTGAAATTTTTCAGAACAAAAAGTGAGTAGGATTGTTCGAATCTCATAATCGGTGGCTACTTAATAATAGAGGTTTTAACTATAACTAATACTTGATCACATCATATTTGAGAATTCATCAATTGCCTCGCGGGAGAAACATGATCCCTCACCATATTAAGTATTTGATTTTCTATCATTCATAAATTTTTCATCTTCGTAACCTCCACAATATTACTTGATCAACCAATCGATCAAGTTAATATTGAACAACAAAAATACTATAGAGTTATGTAATTCGAAAACAAAACTAACTATAAACAATCAGTCAATCAACAATTCGAACTGATACAACTTTTTTTTTTATACAACTTCTTATTTTAAAATAACTAAACTTCAAAAAAAAAAAATTACAAAAACACAATAAGTATTTGAAATGACAGATCCATCCCACCACAATAAAGAAGTATTGAATTGTCAAGGTACGTACAACAACAACATTGTCTAAAGACATATTTTACACTAACAAAGCAATCAATCTATACATTTAGTATTGTGTCAACAAAAAAAAAAAACACTATACATTTAGTATTGCCTAAATAGGCTAATAAAGTTAGATAGCCAAATTAATGAAAAAAACACAAACTTTAAAAGCAAACCGTTCAACTTTGATTTTATTAGGCAGCAAAGGACAGCATCAATAAACTAAAAAGTAGGCTCAAATTGAATGTAACACAACTATATGGTATTCATTCTCAACTACTTCAATCACACTTTCTTCTCAACTATACAACTAATTCCCTATCTCACACGCCAAAAATAACACACACTACTTTTACACCTTTTCCTTGTTCATTCTGCAAAAGTCTTCTCTGTTTTTATATCTTTGTTTATAGGAAACATCATTTGTTTATCTACCACATGTTATTATATTGATGATTAATACAAAACTTAATATTAAAATATTGTTAATTTTATTTTTTTCGTATTTTTGCTTTTAAAATTGATGATGTTTTTATTATTAAATGATGTGTCAAATCATTATATAAATTTTTTTGTGAAACATTAAAAATGAAAAATATAAATTACACATAATTGAAAAATAGATACGTCATGATTTTTTAATGCAAAATTGTAAAAAATAAAAATAAAAAAAACTTAAATCATTTGAAGTTTATTAGAAAAATTAATTTTGCATTTTGAGAAAAAACTCTATTTGAAGTTGAAATAGAAAAATTAAATTTGTAAATTAGATAAATAAAAGGATCAAACCATAATTTAACCAAAATATTAAAATAAAATAAAAGCTAAAGAGAGAAAAAATATGAAGTTAAATAGTAATGAGTCTCATTCCATATTGAAGTTATTTTCTGTTGATGTTTAAGATAATCACTGTTCTTTCTGAGCTCTTTGGTTTTCTGAAATATTAATTATTTGTATTTATGTCATTAATGAACTAATAGGTCATATCAACATAAACAACTCTAAAAAGGGAATGATATGGAAAATTTAAAAGAATAGCAAAAAAGAAATTTGAAGATAAAAAATCAATTCTTAAAAAATGGACTAATCCTTTAATTTTAAGTGGGAAAATTAGTATTTAAGTACATTTAAACTAAAAAAGAAATTGATGAGAATTAAGTTCTTAAGTTCATATATTATTCATTAAAAAAAATTATGATTCACTAAAATTATGATAAATCTCAAGTTCTTAAACAGAATTAAGAAAAGCCTATTCATATTATTCATATATATTATGAGATATTCCTTTGCAAGATTTAATTCACACTCACACTTTCATAGAATGCTAGTTGCATTCTTAATTTCTTACTATATCAATATTTATTGGAACTTCATATTAGTATTATATATTATATTAAACTTCACATTTATTTCTCAAAGTTGGCACCACATATTATCATTATTATATTACATTGAATTATAAATTTACTTTCTCAAAATTGCTCACCAACACCACCATACACTTCTTAAGTCCTTTAAAAACCCCTTCCCCCTCTCTCTCATAAAAACACAACTATAGTTCAACCAATCTCATCTTAGCAACAAACTCAAATTTTCTTCCAAAAAATTTCCTCAATTAGTCATGGGAGCTTTTCCTCTTTTCCAACCAATTTCCAAATGTAGCACAAAAGATAGATCAAACCAAACCGTTGCATCCGACTTAGACGGCACGCTTCTCGTGTCGCGAAGCGCTTTTCCCTACTACATGCTCATCGCCCTCGAGGCCGGAAGCATTCTAAGAGCATTACTTCTCTTATCCTTAGTCCCTTTCATATACTTCCTGTACCTATTCGTCTCCGAGACGCTGGCGATCAAAACATTGATCTTTGTCACATTCGCGGGACTAAGGATAAGAGACGTTGAGATTGTTTCCCGGTCGGTTTTGCCTAGGTTTTACGCCGAGGACGTGCATCCGGTGACGTGGAACGTGTTCAATTCGTTCGGGAAACGGTACGTTGTTACCGCGAGTCCGAGGATTATGGTTGAGCCTTTTGTTAAAACGTTTTTGGGAGTTGATAAGGTGCTTGGAACTGAATTGGTGGTTACAAAAAGAGGGAGAGCAACAGGGTTTGTTATGGAACCTGGAGTTCTTGTTGGTGAACACAAGAAAGAGGCAGTTATGAAAGAATTTGGAAGTAACAACTTGCCTGATTTGGGACTTGGAGACAGTGTAACTGACTCTGACTTCATGTCAATTTGCAAGGTTGGTATATATGTGTTACATTTTTTTTATAGATAAGAAATCAAATATCTCTGCATGAAACTGTAGATATATGAAACAATCTATTTCTGTTACGTGAAACTGCAAAGACTAATCTATTAAATCGAAGAGTATATTATGTTGCATGCAGAGATATTCAATTTATTTAACACTAATTTCAGTTAACAGAAGAGTATATGATGTTGATTGAGATGGAAAATGATAGGTTAATACTAGATGGATATTGATTAATACTAAAAAATTAATTAATCATGTTTATTTGACCCTAATTTGACTTTATTATTTTAATTTTAAATAAAGAAATAACTAAGTTTTTTAATTAATACAAGATAGTATAGTCGAGAATGGATGGTTGAAAAAGTTAGGTTATATGGGCCATTGGTGTATATATTTGTCTAGGAAATTTAATTCGCTCACCTAATATATAAATATCCATCTGTCTATTTATCTGTTTGTTTGGCTATTTATGTGTATTTAATTATTTTCGAGAAAATTAGGAGAATTGACTTGTGTATTTAAGGTGTCTGTTTTTTAGTGTTAATATTCTTAAAATATTCTTTTGTAGATGGATGTGTCTTAATTTTATATAAGACAAAATAATAATATTAATAAACATATAAATCTATAATAAAAATAAAATTATAATTATAATTTTGATTCTTCTATTTTTTTTACTCATTAAATTGGTTCCTCCATTTTAAAATTATTCAATTTTAATTGATTTCTCACTTTTTATAGTAAAAAATTAAATATATTACATGTTTTATGACATATAATTTAATGATGTAGAATAACCAAAATCAAAGAAAGTGTAAGAAAATATTTTACAAATTTCAGTTTCTACTTTAAAATTTATCAATTTAATTATTGATAGATAAATTATTAATTCATCTATATGGTTTTATAATATTATATTATATATCACGTTATTTAAAATATATCATATCCATTTTTTGTTGAAAAATATAAATGAGAGACCACATCTACTGATTTTAAAATATGGGGCCAACTACTTGAAGTGGAAAATTAAGATCAAAATTGTAATTAACTCTAAAATAATTTTAATTAAAAATTATATTTGTGAAATAATTATTTAAAGATCAAAATCATATATAATTCTACTAAACCAGCTCCGATAATAATTGTGTAATGGTATTCGATTATAAAAATATGAGTTTAAATTTATGATATTTCACTTATTCGAACTAGGTGTATAAAAATTCTCGCATATATACACACGCTTAAATAAATGTCTTTATCAAAATTTCTTTTTCAGATAAGAGGATAACTTGTGTGAGCTGTTTCTTAACCCTACAAAACTAGCACGTACTCTAACATGGTGATTAATAAATAAGATTGGCCCCTAATTTTTTGATGTTGGTTGAGAATATTAATGAACATGTTCTTCAATATTGCACCTCTTTTTGTGTAAACTGTTCTCCTCTTATCTTGCATCATGTCTTTTTCTATACTATTTGAGTCCAAAGTACATATTTCATATAAAAAATAAAATCACCTCCTTTATTATAAACTACATGTACAAAAAGATATTTTAACTGTATATAAATAAAATAAACATATTAAACATTTTTTATTTTTTTCTCAATAAACTAAAATAGAAAATTTTGCAATAGAAATTTATACTTAGGAAAAGGTATTTAATAGCCTCAACCTTTGTACTGGTCCCTCTTAAAATCATTGTCCATTTTTTGTTCTCTACCCTTAAGATGCCAACATTATTGATGTTTTATAAACCACTAATAAGTTAAAACATCCCTAACTAAATTTTTTCTTTGAAGTATAAATTAGATTAGGTTAATTGATATTACTAATGTAAAATAATTTTTTATATTCATTCAAAAATAGACAAGCTCTAATGTGATTGTGATTTGTTACGTTGCATCGGATCGACCTAAAGATCAATGGGCCATCCGGGCCCGATAAAATATTGAGTAGAGTTAAATTAGAGGATTGTTCATTGAAGTATTACCCTCAATCTTTAAATAATTTCGAAAATGTCCCTCGTGTATTTTTTAAATTTTGGACGCACCAATTATTATAAGACAGTTCAAGTTTATGTGAACGCACCCAACACCTTAATTTTAATTTGTGTATTGAATGTGTTCGAATTTTGAAATCTCATACTATATGAGACAGACAATTGCAGAAATTTAAGAATTTGAGAGTAATACTAAGATTTCAGTAAAGCTTTAATAATATATTTTTTTTTGTGGCAATTTTTCAATTCATCTCCTCTATATCTAAATCTGCACAAAAATGTTATCATAAAGACCCTGAGTTTATATATTTTTCATCTTACAGGAAGGATACATGGTGCCAAGGACTAAATGTGATCCATTACCAAGAAACAAGCTTCTAAGCCCAATAATTTTTCATGAGGGTAGATTAGTCCAAAAACCAACTCCTCTAGTTGCACTCTTAACCTTCCTATGGATGCCAATTGGGATCATACTTTCAATCTTAAGGGTCTATCTCAACATACCTTTACCTGAAAAAATTGCTTGGTACAATTACAAGTTACTTGGAATAAGAGTAATTAGAAAAGGTACACCTCCACCACCACCAAGAAATGGACAAAGTGGTGTACTCTTTATTTGCAACCATAGAACAGTTTTAGATCCGGTTGTTACGGCGGTTGCGTTGGGAAGAAAAATAAGTTGTGTGACTTATAGTATAAGTAAGTTTACTGAAATAATTTCGCCTATAAAAGCGGTCGCGCTTACTAGAGAAAGAGACAGAGATGCTGCGAATATAAAGAAATTGCTTGAAGAAGGTGATTTAGTGATTTGTCCCGAAGGTACAACTTGTAGGGAACCGTTTCTATTGAGGTTCAGTGCTCTTTTTGCTGAACTAACGGATAGGATTGTCCCGGTCGCGATCAATACGAAACAAAGTATGTTTTATGGGACTTCGGTTCGGGGACACAAATTGTTGGATCCTTATTTTGTGTTCATGAATCCTATGCCGACTTATGAGATCACTTTCTTGAATCAATTGCCTTTGGAGTTGACTTGCAATGGAGGGAAATCTTCATTTGAAGTTGCAAATTATATTCAAAGGGTTCTCGGAGGCACTCTTGGATTTGAATGTACCAACTTAACAAGGAAGGATAAATATGCTATGCTTGCAGGAACAGACGGAATCGTTGGATCAAAGAAGAAAGATTAAAATCGAAAAAGAGCAATTGACTCGATTTGAATTTTCTATTCACTACTAAAAAATGTTGAATTTTCAACAATAAAATTACAGACAAAAAATATAAAACATGTCTTCAATTATGTCGCTAAAAATTAAACGACTAAATCAAAGACTAATTTTATCTTTGTCTTTAATTTTTTTGTCGAAACTTCACTTTTTTTTCTAATAGTGATTAATTGTCATTTGCCATGATGTTTAATTTTAAAATTCTTACAGGCTATCAGAATAATATAAAAAAAATTATGTTTATGCTCCTAAAATAACATTAATATGTACATTATTATTCTGATGAATACATGGTTTATTTATATCAATTGTAAAATCTCGTACATCTTTGTGATGTTAAAGTTCTACTATTTATACATATATGATATGATTTCTCAGTGCTGTGGAATACATTAAGAGTTATGATGGCAAATATAGTACTGATGCAGATGTAACAATGTGGCATATGGGACTGTTAGTTATACACAAGTAATTAATTATACAATGCTTTTTTTTTTTTTAATTAATTTGTAGATTTGTTTGGTTTGAAGGCTGGCAGTTGGTTTATTCAAAATGATAATAATAACTTGTAATAATGAAATGTAGATATTATTGGTTAACATGATCTGTATACTACAGCTATGCAACAATGCACCCAATTTGCTTAAAACTAATAAGATTTTTTATTTTTATTTTGAATGATCTCATGAAATACATTTATGATGTAGATATGGATGGTTGAAATGGAAGAAGACCTTAGAAATTTTATATAACACAAAAATATCAATCAAGTTAAAAAGTAAATTTTATCGGACAAATCTATGATATTGTATGAAACAAAATATTACATTGTTAAGAACTAATACGAAAATAAAATAAATATAACTAAGATAAAAATGTTGCGTTAGATGTATGATAATATTAGATGAAATAAGATTAAAAATGACAATATTAGAGTGTTGAAATAATACTTGTAGTTAAAGTAAATTGTAAAAGATAGGTTTAAGTAATTTAAACATATAGAAATATAATCAATATTATATTATAAAAAGAGTAAATTAAATTAATGGAGACGAGTCAAACAATTAAAAATAAAAAAATCAAGTAATTAATTATAAAAAAAAAAGTATGAAGATTATGAGATTAATAAATTGGATTGAAAGATGGTTAACATATCATTATGGCGTAAATCTCATTTAATGTTATAAGGTCTCATTGTTGTTGTTATAAGCTAAGCCAAAACAATCTGACATTGTATAGAGATCGCAGCTAATAGAATAATTTTTACAATATGGCATATGCCCATGCTGAATATCAAAGTAGACAATATCATAGGACAAAAACAACAAGAAATAAATATTGACCAAACTTGAATAAGACAACACATGAAACTAAAGATTTAAACATCACATGGACTTGATTTTTGGAGTAAGTTGAATTTGAATTAAACCTGATTCTTTCTTCTATAGATCTGCTTAGGAATGTTGTTAAGGAACATGGACAAAAGATTATGAAGGCTTGTATTAAGCGTAATTAGGGATGAGGGTGACAATTAGTAAGTCCGTACGAAAGTTATATACAAATTTATTGAATAACTAAATTATCTAATGTAAAGTCAGATACATTGATTACCAATGAATTTAAAAATAGTTTTTCTCATATTTGATATGTAGTAAATTATAAAAGGTTAAGTTTTAAATATCGAAAGTCTCAGAATGCATCTTCATTAAATTACTAAATAATCTTAACTAATCTCTATCTATAAAAATTCAATTCTCCTAAAGTTTACATCCTCACAAAGATTCTCACTACCAAACTATACATAGTTTTTACAATGCAGGTAATAAGTTAGTCGGATGAATGATTAACTAACTTGTGACACGAGTCACAAGTTATTTAAAGTTGTTAAAGTTGTTAAGAGTTAGTTAGATTGTTAATAATTTGTTATGATGGTTAGAATTTGTGAGAGACTATATCATTGTAAATGAGTCTCATAATAACTAACTTAGTCCATGTATCTTGCTACTTGGAATTTCTTGTATCACAATTTCAATCTCAGAAAAGAATTTTTTTTTCATAATATGGTATAAGAATGCTTTCACTGCTACAGAAAACACTATTCACAACGGTTGTGAAATGCATACAATAACGGTCGCACGTTCGTTGTTAGGTAGCGTATAATTGTAAATATGATGTTTTCTACCACGGGCATGTGACTATGGTGATAAAGTAGGAAGCGCGCTATTTATCACAACAATTATCTTTAACAACTGTTGTGATATATATATATATATATATATATATATATATATATATATATATATATATATATATATATATATATATATATATATATATATATATATATATATATATATATATAGGGAATGTATCAAGTAGGAGGGTTTTTAAATAAGAGATAAGAGGATTTAATGCTAACCATTGGATTAATCAAGAGAGAGAATTAAATTATTTATTAAAATATTAATATAATTATTATTTCTCTCTCTTGATTAATCCAATGATTAGCATTGAATACTCCTATCTCTTATTTAAAAATTCCTCCTACTAGATACATCCCCTATATATATATATATATATATATATATATATATATATATATATATATATATATATATATATATATATATATATATATTGGATCAAACTCTAGTATGATCGAATGGTAGCACCTTAGTTCGATAATTCGACAGGAAATTAGCATGTTGTCGAAGTTTGTTCACATCTTATAGTTGAAGTATGTCAGGATTGTTAGCATGTCTGTTTGTTAAGCCAAATTGTTTAAGTTAGTTTGTTCTCTAAATTAGCTTGTGTAATGGGTCTGTGTGTAAAAGCCCATTAGTTTAGCGTGTTAGTTTTATTATAAATAGTATATTAAATCCTAACTAGGGTTAGAGGTTATTTTTTATTCTATAACACTTGTAATCTTGTTTCAAAGATAAAGTAAAGAGTATTAGTTTATAACCAGATTCATTGTGTTCTTCTTGCTTCCCTCTTTCCTATCCTTGTGGATTTCTTGCCAATTAAGAAACTAGTTATACTTTGTTATTCAGACATCGTTTTCATAATAAATTGGTGCGGTGAGCATGGAGAAAAATATCGTCAACAAAGTATGGGATTGAAATGTTCGTTGAAGTGAACGATTTCAGTTTGTGACGCTTGAAGATGAAATCTCTACTAGTTCAGCAGGGTTGGTTAGAAGCTTTGAGGGGAGCCGCAGCCATGGACGTTGTGTTAACGGAGACGGAGAAAATTACTACGGTAGAGAAAGCCCACAACGCCGTCTTATTGAGTCTTGGTGATAATATTCTCTGACAGGTTTCGAAGGAGACGGCGACGTCGGGTTTATAGGTGAAACTCGAAAGTTTAAAAATGACCAAATAGTTGGTCAATCGCCTCTACTTGAAGCAAGCTCTGTATCCATTCAAGATGAGTCAAGACAAAGTATTGGTTGAGCAGTTGGATACGTTCAATAAGCTGATTCTTAATCTTGAACATATCGATGTCAAGATCGAGGATGAAGATCAAGCTATGTTGCTGCTGTGTGCATTTCCCACATCACATGCTCACTTCAAAGAAACTCTCTTCTATGGAAGAGAGTCTTTGACCTTTGAAGAAGTTCAACTAACCTTGTATTCTAAGGATTTGAACGAAAGAAAGGAGAACAAGTCATCTTTGATTGGTAAAGGCCTATCGGTTAAGGAGAAATTCACAAAGAGAAATGTTATCACTGTAAGAATGAGGGTCATACAAGAAAGGTATTCCCCAAACGCCTAAAATATCATGGAGGAAAGGATAGTGGAAATGCAACCATTGTTCAAGATGATTTCGATTCATCTTATGTTTTTGTGGTTTCAAGCAGCAACTCGAGTAAGGAGTAGAATACTTCTCTGCCTCAAAAAAACAACACTTTGTCATTACCTTCATTACATGACGATTAAGTCAATTTTTGACCAACCCCGCCATCAATCACTATAAAGTTGTCACTAAAACGCTAAGGTAACTTAAAGGATGTCATGCTTGAGGCGTGATTTTCCTAGGGATTCACAGCTACAAGTATTGATTTATTAGTTTGTGCATAAATATGAAGATATGTCTAAGGGAAATGTTTCTTCATTGACAAGTCATCAATTTTATGTTGCACTAAGAAGTAATTAACTGTCTCATGGTGCTTTCTGAAGCTCAGTATCGAGTCTTTGCTGTTTCCACTTGTGAATTACAATGGCTTGTATAACTAGCCAATGGTCTCCAAGTTAAATGCTATAAACCACGTGTCCTTTATTGAGACAATCTTAAGGACATACACATTGCAATCAACCTTGTGAAAGAACAAAATATATTGAGATTGATTATCATAATTTTCGTGAAAAATTAAAGACCAATGTTTAAAGAATAATTAACTAACTCGTTGCACAAATTATTAAGATTGTTAAGTGTTAGTTAAGTTGTTAATAATTAGTTATGATGGTTAGAGTTTGTTAGAGACTATCCTATTATAAAAGAGTCTCACCATAACTAAGTTAATCCATGTACCTCGCTTCTTAAACTTCTTTGTGTTATCATTTCAATTTCAATGAAGAAATTTCATTTTCCATAACACTCCCTATTATATTAATTTGAGATAAAGAGCGATCAACAACTTTAGCAAGCAGTTAATCTCACTAATCCAAATTCCTTTTTCAAGCAGAACCTAACATGGCGGGGTGCCATTTATGGACGATATAATAATTATGTTTGACTAAATAAGACACGTGGTCCATCGAGTCATAAATATATTGGAAGAATTTGGGCCATATAAGCCAACTTCTTTAAGATTATTATTGAATCAGCACGTGGATGTGTCAGACTTTTGATCTCAGAAAGTTTACTTCATGTCTATAGGATATAGTTGTGGTACATTAGATGTTAGAAAATTAATTGAAACCGAATGGAATCGAGGCTAGAATCGTGAACGAAATCACTTTCCTTATAGTATTTCAAGCACTCCCAATTTGTCTTGGAGTTTCTACGCAGGAATACCCAGGATAATTCAGCCTTATCGAGTTTGCGCAAGACCGGCGAAAACTCGAATGTAGCGAAGAGTGCTCTGGAATTATTCTAAAGGATTTGCATTTTTTCTGATTAAGAATTCTGAATCCAAAGTTATGATTTTATAGGCCATGCTGATATTGTTTCACAAGGTAGCGACCCTTGGTGAAACAATTTCTTTTCCAAGAGTTATGACTTTTGGCCCACAGCATGGTTCACCAACAGTTGCAACATTCCATGAAGAGTTACCACTCTTCGAATTCAAAATTCAAATCATAACATATTTTCCTTGTCATTTTGGAACACAATCATATTATTAATTATCATTAATAATTTGCAACAATCCCCCACTTGTTCTAATAATGACAAGTCTAATTCCAGAATATAGAAAGCAAAAAAGTGTTAATACAGTTAAGTATCTTTCGATTTGAACTTAACCTTAGTAAAGACAACGCAAAGCCTAATCAGAATGTTAGGTAGCTATGCTTTGAACCGTTATCCCATGTGATCAGACCGGCGTTACTATACACACACTCTTTAAAGGTTCTTCGCCTACATATCTCGCCTAGCACTATTTATGGCCATGTGCTTTTCCTGTTTTCATGAATTTTTCATGAGAGAAACTCCAACTCTCATTTTAAGACGGCACCATCTCGAAATTCATATAGGTGAAGTTTCATTTGTATCTATTTCTTGAGATACATATCCTCCTCGATATAAAACTTCATTAAGAGTTTTTAAAGAAACTCAACCCTCAATTATGTAATAGTCAACATTGTCACAAAATGTTGCACCAACTTCCAAATCAACGACTTGTTGTTACCCATTGAATCTTAGGTTAAGATGTATTAACTTCAGATTGGGTTGCTATCATTGTTGGAACACTTATTCAAGGAGTTTCAACCTCACACCTCTTGAGGTTGTCTTTACTAAATCACTGACCAGTAGTTTAGTAAATGAAACATTCAAATTATAGATCAATCGTATATATGTGAATGAAATGATTACATCTTTAATCAATTTTCTCACGAAAGAATATCTAAGGCCTCAGTGCCCAAACTTTTCATTTTACACTTATCTGAATTCTTTTGCTAAACTGGCTTAACTGTCACGTTGTGTTAACACCTTTGAAACACCGTGTTTATAGCCAATGGAACTTCCAACAGAAAGTCCTTCAATCATTCAACTTCTTTGACCAGTGGAAGCGAGATCCACATACTATGGATCCATGGTCAAAAGAGTGTTGCATCTTTGTTTCTTGATCTTCCAATAAATCTCACCACCAACTAGTGTAAATATATGATCCCCAACACTCGATATCCAACTCATATTGGTATATCCTTCTTATATGGCAGGAAACCTACCATAACGGAGGTCAAGATTTTGGTTTTTTAAAAGATAATCAAAATCCTTGTGATGGCCTTCCAATGCTCATCATTTGGATTGCTAGTAAATCTACTCATTTACTATTTGCAACTCCTATATCGCATATAGTACATTGCATTAGAAAACCAATTTCACTTGTGTATTCTAATATAGCCATAACTCTTCCATCATTATTTTGACACTAAGATCAAATTGAATATTCACCTTTTAAAACGTGACAGTTTGAATTTATCAAGTACTTTCTCAACAAAGTATATTTGACTAAGTTCATAACCCCCACTATTTTCGCATTATTTTGATCTCCAAAATAGTGTCAATTTATCCAAGATCTTTCATCTTGAATGTGGTTTTCTCAACCCCCACTCTTTCGCTTTACTTTAATCGAAAAGAGTGTCCACTATTTCAAGAATTTTCATCTTGAATGTGGAAGCTATAGAAACCTCTTTGTTTCTAAGATTTCATTCATCTCGTTGCTAATGATCAACATGTAATCAACATAGAGACAAAGGAATATCACAATATTCTTACACAACTTTGTGTACAAACACTTATCACAAGAATTAGGTGAAGAAGATTTTAGATAATCATGCATGATGATGCAAGAAGGTTTTTAGATGAAGTGAGAGATGAAATTAAGAGCAATTTAAAATAGTATAATATAAATTGCAACAAGTACCTTGGTTATTTTCACTTCTCTCAAATCTTCACTTGAATTTATATGTTAAACCTTCTTGGTTAACTTCATCATTGACGTGCATGACACTTTTGATCCTTTTTCTTCTTTGATAGTCTTTGTCTTCATCAAAACTAGATATAAGATATATTCTTCACAATCTCCCCCTTTTTGATGATGACAAACTCTTTGAATTCTTGTTTTGATAAGATTGGCAATTCTCCCCCTAACTTGTGTGTCTCCTCTTTAATTTGTAAGTTTCCTCCTTAATCGAAGAATCTTACAATGACAAAGTCAAACTTTTAATGTCATTGTTTCGGTGCTTGTTTTAATCCATACATGGTTTTAACAAGCTTGTACACCTTTTTGTTCATCAATAGAAAGTATATAACCTTCTGATTTCTCCATGAAAATCTCCTCATCGAGATCTCCACTTTAGGAATGTCATTTTGACACCCTTTTGATGAACTATAAGTTCATGCAAAAACTAATGCAAACAATACTCTAATTGTTGCCGTCCTTGCTAATAGTGCATGTGTTTAAATAATTAACACATTCCTTTTGTCTAAACATTTGGCTATTAATCTAGACTTGTAGGTGTTTAGTGTACCATCTTTATGATACTTCCTTCTAAACACTCACTTGCATCCAACCAAGTATGATTTGACATTGTTGATTCCATTTCATCTTGGATAACATCATTCCAAGAGAAGTCCCTTGAAATTACATCTTCATTGTAACTCTTTATGATCATCTTCCACTTGAAGAATAATAGGAATCTTACAAACAAAATTCTCACATTTTTCTTCTATTGAATACAAGAAATATGCCGACAATCGATTTATAAATCATTAGCCTTTTAGACTTTCTGCCAATTCTAAGTTCGATTTGTTTTTCAACAATCATTGATGAACTTTCTATTTGTATTTTCAACAATCCTTGGAGAACCTTCCTCACAAGGTTTTTAACTTTTGAGAATTTCGAATTCTTTATCCTCTGCAATAAGGTTCTCAAAATTCTATATAAGGGGATTTAATAAGACTCCAAATTCATAGAAGTCATGAACCATCTTTAAATGATCTTCATGTTGTGTCTTATAATAAAACGTCTCTTTGAACATAAACATGTTAGTCACATAGAATAAAAATCAAAACTCAATTGCATAATTTAAAATCATGAACTTCAATAAATTTGATGACTTTAATAATTAGCAAATTTTAATATAATATTTCAAAATAAAATTTGAAATCCAATTTATATGAATACCAATAAATAATAAATTTCTTTAAAAAAAAAAAATTAATGTATTTCTCTATCACAATTGCATCTACAAATCACAAATATCTTAATATGAAATCATATGAATTTAATTGTGTACCTTTTGTATAAAATTCTGCACTCGATAATGAACCATTGTATTCATATTATTTTGAATTTGATTATCAAAAGTTTGTATAAAATTCTGCACTCGATAATGAACCATTGTATTCATATTATTTTGAATTTGATTATCAAAAGTTGCAACGGTTCAAGGGGTAATTACACTGCTCCAGTAGACAAAATTTCAAAATCTTGTCTCTGTTCATTCTGGCACCGACAACTCTACTATGATTTATACCACACCATCAAACGACATATATGTTGGAGCAATGTTTCTGTAAATAATATAAACAGTGCTTCGTTTCGAATGCATATATATTTTCAAACTTTCATATTATCGTATAACACCACAAACCATTGTAGGATTTAACATTTCATTTACCATATGAAATAGAAAAAGTTTATAACAAGTAAGGCTCATCTACCAAAAATAAATAAATAAAATGGATTAAGCACTATTACGTGTCCATGTAAACAAAATTTTGTAAGTTTAATTTCAAACAATTTTTCTTCAAATCAACACCAACATACATATAGTACCGTTAGCATGTTTCGGTGTTGTACCACATACTGCTATATGCATATGGGTACACTGCATCACTATAAATGCTTATCTCAAACTAATACTCATAGGTTAATCAAAGCCAATGAATATAATTTTTTTTCATACAATATGTTAAACATATTCCAAGATCAATTCTCGTAATATAAACATTGGTCAAAGTGACTGCACACTAAAACAATTCTTTTCTTTAGGAATTTAAGTGCATAATTTACAACACAACCAATTGTATATTATTTAATGAAAAAATCATTGTAACCATACTATGATATCAATTTTTCATTCAGGATGTTAATATCATGATTTTTATTGTGTTTTAATTCCAAAAGACAATAATAAGAACGTACCCGGATTTATCATGATAATTATTTTCTTGTGTTCTTGATTTGGATTTGTTTTTCTTCTCTTTTCATTCTTCCATTTTATACTTTAAACCGAAACCTCGATTGCCATTATTTGACCTACTATAAGATTGTTAGAAAATTAATTGAAACCGAATGGAATCGAGGCTAGAATCGTGAACGAAATCACTTTCCTTATAGTATTTCAAGCACTCCCAATTTGTCTTGGAGTTTCTACGCAGGAATACCCAGGATAATTCAGCCTTATCGAGTTTGCGCAAGACCGGCGAAAACTCGAATGTAGCGAAGAGTGCTCTGGAATTATTCTAAAGGATTTGCATTTTTTCTGATTAAGAATTCTGAATCCAAAGTTATGATTTTATAGGCCATGCTGATATTGTTTCACAAGGTAGCGACCCTTGGTGAAACAATTTCTTTTCCAAGAGTTATGACTTTTGGCCCACAGCATGGTTCACCAACAGTTGCAACATTCCATGAAGAGTTACCACTCTTCGAATTCAAAATTCAAATCATAACATATTTTCCTTGTCATTTTGGAACACAATCATATTATTAATTATCATTAATAATTTGCAACATTAGAGACTTTAAAATTAGGAACCATAGTTTTTGATTTTTTCTTTACCCACCTCCCTATGGGGGGTCACCCCCAGCGAAAAACCCAAACTACCCCTGCTTCGGAAATGAACTTCCGAAGCGCTTTTTTTTTAAAAAAATTTCCTTTATTCGGAAGTTCATCTCCGAAAACACCTCATGGGGGTGCGTTCGGAGATGAACATCCGAAAACACCTCATGGGGGGTGAATTCGGAAGCTCATTTCCGAATTATGCTGTGTTTTTTTTTTATGTTTTTTCTTAAACAGTCTCGCGTTTTAATTAAACGCAAACGCCAAATAAAATATGCGACATATAATTTGGTTGCCATTTTTTTTCAATCACATCCGAATCATTTTCCATCTTTACTCTTTTTCTATACTCACACATTTTATTTCTGTTCTCTTTGAGTTCGGCCCTGATCTTCATCGAGAGCCTTACTGCCGAAGTTACGAATTGGGAAGGAAAATTCAAGTTCGTGCTAATCATTTTCAGTTACGGTCAATTGGGAAGATAAAAGTGGTGTAGATCCTTATCAGCCACTCGCAACTGAATATGATTAGCACAAACTTGAATTTCCCTGTCTGATTCGTGCTGGTTGGTTGCCATTTTTTTTCAATCACATCCGAATCATTCTCCATCTTTACTCTTTTTCTATACTCACACATTTTATTTCTGTTCTCTTTGAGTTCGGCTCTGATCTTCATCGAGAGCCTTACTGCCGAAGTTACGAATTGGGAAGGAAAATTCAAGTTCGTGCTAATCATTTTCAGTTACGGTCAATTGGGAAGATAAAAGTGGTGTAGATCCTTATCAGCCACTCGCAACTGAATATGATTAGCACAAACTTGAATTTCCCTGTCTGATTCGTGCTGGTTGGTTGCCTGACATGTTCCTGTAAACAATTGAAATCGATTAATATGCGAGACAAAATAAAAAACAAAAAAATTTGAACTTCTGATACATTTCGGAAGTTCATTTCCGAAAACTGGGATGGAGGTGTTTTCGGAAATGAACTTCCGAAACACCCCTTCGCAGAACTTCTCTGCAGCCTCCAATGGCAGACCCCTAAACCAAACATCAAACTTATTTCTACACATTCTAAACATCCTAAATATCAGTATAAACCTAACCTAATACAATTTTTGCTATTTGTAAACACCCTAATATACATTTTAATCATAGATCTAAAAATCAAAATGCTTACCAATTGAATGGATTGGAGGACTTTTGAATGTAATAGAGCAAGTAGATGGAGGCTTTGAGGTAGCTTGGAACTGGTTTGCACAAAAATCTCTTGGGGTGTGAGTTTGGAAGAAGTTTAGGGTAAATGATTTGGGGGAGGGGGCTGTTTTGCTTAATCTGAAAAACGCAGAATATTTCGGAAATGAACTTCCGAAATGGTGTTTTCGGAAGTGTATTTCCGAAATAAGTCAAATTTTAAAAAAAAAAGACGCTTTCGGAGATGCATCTCCGAAAACACCTTTTCCTTGCATTTCGGAAGTTCATTTCCGAAGTCAGGGGTATTCTGGGTTTTTCACCAGAGGTGAGCTAGAAGGTTGGGAGGTGGCCAAAGAATTTTCCTAGTTTTTAATCATTTAGTTTCCTTTGCTGGATGCTACAACTAGGGCTTTGGCTAATATGCATAAGGATTTTACTTATGCACCATGCATAAGCCTACATAAGTTATTGAATCATGTTTTTAATCCAGTATTGAGTATCGAGTATTGAGTATTGAGTGGTGAGTATTGAGTATTGAGTAATAACAATTGATGTCTAGAATTTGATCCAAGGGTCCATAATAATCTATGCATGGTGCATAAATTTTTATCTATGCACGGTAACTGCACCCCTACAACTAGGACGCCCATTCCTTAGTTACCCAATATTAAGAGGCCCTATTTAATGCAATATTTGCCTAATTATATTTTCTGTTATGCCAAATAATATTTAGCCAAATAGTTCCTTGAATACTGTAAATTTTGATAAATTACATCAGGGTCGGTCCCGACTTTTTAGAGACTTAGGACAAACAAAACAATGGACCCTAATAAAAAATGGACCCCTCAAAGACAAGATCAAAAATATGAAAAAGATTTTCAATACGGATAAGAAGATCATCTATAAATTATTAAAGAATTCAAAATTGCAATATGATTAACTGAATTAAGAATAAAAATCTTTTAAGGACTTTAATTGCTCTAATTTATAGGCAACAAACATCATCTTAAAGAAATGAAAGTAGTATTTTCTCTTAATTTAGTTGTGAAAAAACAAATCATATGACTAAGAAATATAAGAGTAAGTCTAAACAACGTCTTGATTCTAATATGTAGGTTTACCTGACTGGTAAGAAATTTATTTTTATGATCGTAAAAATAATAAATCAAAGCATAAATAAATAAATAATAGTGAATTTGATTTCATCATAAAAATTTAATAATAAATAACTTAATTATATCATTAACTTTTAAATATTTAATTATAACATATAAATAATTTTTAAATTTTACACTAAAATAAATTAAATTAAAATTATAAGGGTTATGATAAATAATTGAAAATAAAATTTGATTAAAAATTTCAATTTTAATTTATTGTATAAGAAAAATTATAATTAAAATTTGAGAACCTATGTAATTAGGTTACCTCCATTTTTATTTACTGAGATGTTGAAATAATGAATTGTAATGAAATATTTGAAATGTTATGAAATAATGAAAAATATGGTAGAAGTAGGGTTTGAATGGTGACAATAAGCATTCAAAACAAAGGATACACCGTTGGATCACAAACACTGAAGTGTATATTAAGTTTGGTAATAAATATATATTTTAATTCTTCGTATTATAATTTTTTATATACACCTCTCAAATTGAGGCCCCCATTTTCTTGAGGCCCTGGGTTGTGGTCCTGCTTGCCCTAGTCCAGGGCCGGCCCTGAATTACATATGTAATTTACAATGCTAGCCTTTTAAAAATTATTGTCACGAAAAACAATTGGTACGATCGAAAACATATAATATTGTTTCAGTTCGTTTGTAAGGTTTTAGACAAATGCTCAACCAAGATGTTTAACACCAAATGGAGACGACAAGTGAAGAATATGTGAGACTTAAGTCAAGCATGGAATAAGCGGCCCTAACCTCTAACCTTTTTCTCATTGGTCGAGAGCGGTTTCAACCACTCATCCTATATAAGCTCCACTTGAGACAAGTACCTTTTTCACTCATTTAAAATAGTTTTCGGATATTTTAATAATATGGGTGTTGGAGAGTTAACCTTGAAGATCCATCCCACTACACTGTACAAGAAGAACTCACCACCACACTAGAAGATCTCATTTCCACGTCGTTACATATTCCTAGTTCTACCATGGAATAGTGGCGCCATTTGTGAAAATCGACACCTATTTCCCTAGAATCTCCACGAGAAACCACTCATTGTTCTTCTTCCTTCTCTAACATCCGATTGATCTCATGAAATCAATTGAGCATCAAATTTTACTCGATTAACTGCACAATGCTACGTTGTTATCGCGACAATCAATGCTTGTGATCCTATGAGGAAGGCTTCACTCCTTCTTTGGTCGAAGACGATCATGTTGATAAGTGCCAAAATATACTTATTTTGTGTATGTAAATAGTGGCACTTATCGATACTTTTGTTAATACCATTTGAATAATTCTCCGTTTTGTGCATAAATACGTATACTTTGTGAATAATTGAATTTTCATATACTTTTATACTATTTGATAGTTTTTACTTTGTTTTTATAGGTATGCATGCTTATTGGAGCCTTGAGGAATAAAGTGTCAAAGGCACGGCTTCGATTTCGCAATTTTGGTGAAAGCCCGCTTAGCCACCATCAAGCGGACTTCCAAAGACTCAAAATAAGGATGACCAAAATCATCATTTTGGTTTCCACTCATTCATTATTGGATAGAGCATTGAATAAGCTTTCCAACGCTTCGAACCGGGCGCAATTCGGAGTTACGGTTCTCGAGTTATGGCGAAAACAAAATCTGATTTTTAGCAGACTCCGCTAAGCGGAGGGGGTCCGCTGAGCGGAGCAAATCAGCGTCTGGAAGCAATTTTGAGTCCGCTGAGCGGAGGGTGTCCGCTAAGCGGACCCGCTAAGACAGCAGCTCGTTAAAAGGGGCCAAAATCACATTTTTAGGTCATGGGTTGGGTATTTTTGAGTCCCAACACCATCAACTTCATTCTTAGATCAAAATTAGCTTAGAAAACAACTTTGGAGGTTGCATAAGGATGATCGGGGGTGGATTGAGTGTCGAACGGAGCTGACAAACCGGGAGATCTTCGGTTCATTTCTCTTCTTCTTTGTGTATTTCTCTTTGGTTGGGTTTGTTTGTTTATTTACTTGAATCTTATGTATATTTACCGATTATAATGTTATATTTAACTTGCTTTACAAATCTGTGTTGATGTTATCTTGGATTTTTGCTCTATGCTGGGGATTTGGGGTGCTTTAGAGATAAACTTCTTGAATCCTTATCTAGGATAATAATCTTTTGGTTCTGAACTCTAGAGATAAATTTAGAGCTAGCATTCACTGTTTGTATCTGTACTTAATGCTTTCGTGTTTGAGCGGCGTGCGAGAGATCGCCGACGCGAGAACACGGATGTACTTGTGACTTTGCGTTAGAGATAACCTTAGTTGTGAGATGATCTCGTTTGTGCTCCAGAGATGGACGCTTATGTGAGAGATACGTGATAACATAGATGAGTATCGTAGGTTGAGTATAACGGGTTGGTAAGTGTATGTTTGTGAAGAGTGGATATATTTACATTCCTGATAAGTTCTTTCTCTTCTAAGAATGTGTTTATTCTTACCTGTCTATATCTTTGTTTACTTTTTGCTCATTCAATCCCGAGCTCGAAACCGTAAAAACTGTTGAATGGCATCTCTCCATCTCTGAGGACGATAATTCTCGGATCAATATTTCCAAATCTTTCTTTTGTTGCTTGCCCTATACTGCATTCAACAAAATGGCGCCGTTGCCGGGGATGGTTGTGGATTGCATCGCAATAGTTTTCGTGGTTTTGAGCTTTGTATATAACGTATATATTGTATAGTTTCACGTGTATATATTTACTTGTACATGTTTACTTGTTTATGTTCACCATATAGTTACTTGTATATGTTTGCATACAAGTATACTTTGTTGGAGAATGTTGGTGAAACACTTTGAAATCAGACCAGTTCGTTATTCAAAATCTCCACTTTTCAACTTGTGAATCCAACATTCACCAATTTTTTCTTTTTGTATGATAATAATTGTATTTGTTTCATACTTGTACATATGTGTTTGTTTGTGTATATTGTTGTATACTTTCATTTTTATGTTCGTTTAATTTTTGTATATATTTGTACCTATAACGTTTGTTGAGTGCTTTGGTTAGGACACTTTCTTTAGGCTTGTGCGGTGAGACGTCACCATGGCATGATTGGAGGAAGCTACTTTCCAAACACCGAAACAATAAAGGCGTCGAGCTAACGACGTAAAACAAGCGCTTGTTGTGAGGCACCCCAACGGTTGTAAATATTGTTTATATTTCTATTTATGAGGTATTTAGGTGAAGTGGTGAGTGATTGGAACTACAGATCCTGTTCTGATTTTTCTGGTTTCTGCTATGTCCGCTAAGCGAAGTAGAGCTCGCTAAGCGAGCATAGCAGAATTTTGTTTTTCTGCTCTGTACCAGTGGGGTTCCTATTCCACTTGGTTCACTCATTTTTTCCCACTTTCACCAAGGCTAATTAGTAGTATATACTAGTTTTATTTTTCTAATTCTTTTATTAGTTGTTTGTACTTGAATTTTGTCTGTAATTCAAAGATTTTTTAGGTGATTTTCCAAAGCTTGAGTGTTTCAACTTGCGGATGTATGGTAGGATATTGTTTTTGAAGTGTATAATTCAAGGTACTCATTTATCGCTTTCTATAGCATAACATGTTTACGAAACTTTTCATTTATACAATTACCATACCATTCATTCTTTTGCATTACTTGCTTGTTGATTGAATCACTTTAGTTCCCAAACCATAAATGTGAGGAAGCTTTCCATTGTTCATATATGCTGGAGGCCATAATCTTTGTTTTAACTGGATTTTATTATGCTTAATCTTTTGTTTATGTTGATTTTATGAAAGCATGAAAAGGATCAAGGCATTTTGTTTCATTTTGAGCATAACTACCAAAACCAAATAGTCAATTCACCTTGTGAGTGTGTGATCCTTTGTTACCCCTTTTGAGCTTTTTGTCAATGTCCATGTTGTTTTTGCTAAATGCTTATCTTTGAGTGTTTAGTTCTCATTTTTGCATGGATGATTGATTCTTTGTTTTCTTGAACCCTCAACCATGATTTTTGGTATGAATTTTTACCTTGCCTTAGAAAGTAGGGAGTATTCATGTGATGGTGTGGTTGAATTCAAGTTGGGGAGAAAGATGATTGTGCACTTATTTGGTTGTTGCTATGAGGTTGAAAAGAAAAGAAAAAATGTGAAAAAAAAAGAAAAAAAAAAGAGAGAAAAAGTTTTGAAAAAGAAAAAGAAAAGAGAAATGAATAATTGTGCTAATAAGTATTGTGATTGGTTTGAGAAACTTGTGGTTATGGAAGAAGTTTAATCGAGATTTTGTTGTTTGAATCTTTGGTGGATTGATCACTCCCTTAGGTTTAGGCAAGTTTTTGTTTCGATTAGCCTTAGGACTTATCCCTTGTTTGTTAACCAAGCCACATTACAACCTTGAAAAGTCCTTTTGATTCTTGTTTTTGTATCTTCAATGTGATTTTTGGATGAATGCATAATTTAATCTTTTGTTTGCAAGATTGTTGGATGAGTGTTAAAAGTCCTTCACCTTTGTGTGTTCTTCATCCATTGATGAAATTTTGCTAGGTGTGATTCATGATATGAGCATGTATTGGTTTAGAATGTTTTGCATGATTTTTGTACTTAGGATTCGTTTCGTTTACATGTTGTCGTTGTAGGATAGTGGTAAGTATTTACTTTGTTTATACGTTTTTGTGTTAAACCATACATTTGTTTTTGGTTTTCAAAACTTGTTGATTCACAATTCTTTGGTTTATTACTTTCAATTCTTTGATTTATTTGACATTGTTTGAGGACAAACAAAGTTTCAATTTGGGGAGAGTTTGATAAGTTCCAAAATATACTTATTTTGTGTATATGTAAATAGTGGCACTTATCGATACTTTTGTTAATACCATTTGAATAATTCTCCGTTTTGTGCATAAATACGTATACTTTGTGAATAATTGTATTTTCATATACTTTTATACTATTTGATAGTTTTTCCTTTGTTTTTATAGGTATTCATGCTTATTGGAGCCTTGAGGAATAAAGTGTCAAAGGCACGGCTTCGATTTCGCAATTTTGGTGAAAGCCCGCTTAGCCACCATCAAGCGGACTTCCAAAGACTCAAAATAAGGATGACCAAAATCATCATTTTGGTTTCCACTCATTCATTATTGGATAGAGCATTGAATAAGCTTTCCAACGCTTCGAACCGGGCGCAATTCGGAGTTACGGTTCTCGAGTTATGGCGAAAACAAAATCTGATTTTTAGCAGACTCCGCTAAGCGGAGGGGGTCCGCTGAGCGGAGCTCCAGCGGAGCAAATCAGCGTCTGGAAGCAATTTTGAGTCCGCTGAGCGGAGGGTGTCCGCTAAGCGGACCTGCTAAGACAGCAGCTCGTTAAAAGGGGCCAAAATCACATTTTTAGGTCATGGGTTGGGTATTTTTGAGTCCCAACACCATCAACTTCATTCTTAGATCAAAATTAGCTTAGAAAACAACTTTGGAGGTTGCATAAGGATGATCGGGGGTGGATTGAATGTCGAACAGAGCTGACAAACCGGGAGATCTTCGGTTCATTTCTCTTCTTCTTTGTGTATTTCTCTTTGGTTGGGTTTGTTTGTTTATTTACTTGAATCTTATGTATATTTACCGATTATAATGTTATATTTAACTTGCTTTACAAATCTGTGTTGATGTTATCTTGGATTTTTGCTCTATGCTGGGGATTTGGGGTGCTTTAGAGATAAAGTTCTTGAATCCTTATCTAGGATAATAATCTGTTGGTTCTGAACTCTAGAGATAGATTTAGAGCTAGCATTCACTGTTTGTATCTGTACTTAATGCTTTCGTGTTTGAGCGGCGTGCGAGAGATCGCCGACGCGAGAACACGGATGTACTTGTGACTTTGCGTTAGAGATAACCTTAGTTGTGAGATGATCTCGTTTGTGCTCCAGAGATGGACGCTTATGTGAGAGATACGTGAT
Source organism: Vicia villosa (assembly GCF_029867415.1). NCBI lineage: Eukaryota > Viridiplantae > Streptophyta > Magnoliopsida > Fabales > Fabaceae > Vicia > Vicia villosa. The sequence goes on along the minus strand of NC_081184.1, from coordinate 9,424,042 downwards.
AACATAGATGAGTATCGTAGGTTGAGTATAACGGGTTGGTAAGTGTTTGTTTGTGAAGAGTGAATATATTTACATTCCTGATAAGTTCTTTCTCTTCTAAGAATGTGTTTATTCTTACCTGTCTATATCTTTGTTTACTTTTTGCTCATTCAATCCCGAGCTCGAAACCGTAAAAACTGTTGAATGGCATCTCTCCATCTCTGAGGACGATAATTCTCGGATCAATATTTCCAAATCTTTCTTTTGTTGCTTGCCTTATACTGCATTCAACACATGTCATGGTGACTTCTCTTTCTACTTCTACTCTTCAGAATCAAGTTCCTCTGGCGATCATCTTGAGCATGTTCCAAGTTCTTCTGCCTTTCAACCATCACATCAACTACTTCAAGGCTAAACCTCAACACAACCTCCAAAGCAGTCACAAATACCCAAACAAGAGATGCATCAAAGCCTCCAACAACTACAAGTCATCTTAGGCATGGAAGGAGCGAACAAATTATTCAACATTGTTTGCAACCTGGTTGTAATACGGTGAACTGACTTTTATAATCGAAATGTACGGTTGAGCAAGAGTCGCCACCGACTTTTATTTTATCTAAACAAATTCAGAAAGGCTAAAAGAAACAGAAAAAAAACCTTTTAAAGAAATCTAAGTTCGGGGGGTAATTTATGCAAAGGGAAGGTGTAAGGCACCCTTTGCATCCATGGTTTTCCATGGGCTCTTAATTGCTTTGCTTGCTCGTTTTCAGAAAATGTAGATGAAAGAGGAAAAAATGGACTTTAGCTCGTAAATGAGCGTAGCCAGTTTTTGAAGAATTTTGAGAAAGAATATAGAAAATAGAGCATGGCAAGGCAATTAGGGGCAATTACCTTAAACTCAGATGATAGGTCTCTTTTTAGCCTTTCAGAATGAAAGGGTCAGTCCTTGCCATAAGAGGGCAGGAAACCTTTCGTTTGGAGGTAGAAGGGTCATCGAATTATCATTCGCTCAAAGACTGACCCATGCCATGGAGAGGCAGGTAGTCTAAGGGGAAGGATCAGAATAGCCTTATGTAGGCAACTAGAAGATACCTCAGCCTTTTCCGTAGGCAACTTCCGAGGGTCAAGGTCATGTTAGTGTATCGAAGGCAGCATCATTAGGGACCATGACCTTTAATCGAGGCAACATGGCTGAGGTATCCTCGTATTCGAGGGACTGGCTATTCTGCAGAAAATCACAAGGCAACATGCAACAGGCAACAGGCAACAGAGAGGTTACCCCAAAAGTGTGTGTGGGTGCAACAATCACGTGATTAAATTCAGTTATTTATCTTATAATTAACTATTCTAAGTTGATTACAGGCTTGCACTCCCTAGAATTACTAACCACAGCAATTAATATTAACAATTAAAATAATAATAATGGGGAAAGGGAAAATGAAACCAGCGGAGGAAGGGAAATCAAAACCAGCGGAATAATAATGCTATAGGTCTAACACAAGTAATAATTAAGATCAGGGTTTAGGGTTACCGACTATTCGAAGCTTTGGCATTTGGCAAACCCTGAAAGGTGGGAAAAATAAGAAGCAATAGTAGGGTGAGTGCATTATCGGTTCAGAGGCAAACATAACTAACCCTAATCAAAAATAAAAGGATAAAAGAAATTAAAATAAATAACTAGACACTTAGCTTTGAATTTGATCTGATATGGTTGGCAGTCGGAGGATCTTGAGATAACTTAAGAGACTAAACCCCTAAGGTTTATTAAGAAAACTTGTTGTGACCTGGATGCCAGCTAGAATCGGGTGTGATCGAATCTTGAAGGTTCACCATAGAACTGCAGGTCTGAAGCGTTGGATTAATCCATGCGTGCACAAGCTATGAATGTCTGCAAAACAGTCCAATGTCCAATGCTCACGATGGCAGTACCTCGCAAAAACAAGAAAATGTTAGACACGGATACACGATAATGAAACAATTATTAATCAAAATTTTAAATTTTACTAAAAAGGTGAAATTAAAACAAAGTTTTTTTGGTTAGTATTTTGATGAACTAAATAAAACAAAAGGAAATTGACTTGCTTTTTCTTTTTATATTTATTTTATTTTGTTGATTGAACATGAATTGCCAAAGACCAAAGTTAAGTAACTAACTAAAAACTAAATGAGGATAGCCTAATAAAATTACCTGATAACATAATCTAACGTCATTTTCGAAAAAAACTTAAGTAAAATTAATAGACTTAACTAAAGAGTAAATATTAGTTTAATTAGAAGAAGAATATGAAAAAAATACAGCAAAGTACCGCCGCCCCTGTTTTGATTAAATGGGAAAATCATTTTATTTTGACTTTTCAAACTTAGGCTACCAATATAAGGATGACACGTGGCCGGTAACATAGAATGAATAAACAAAATGCAATAACATTTAACACAACAAAAGTGAATACTCAGTCATACGTTCTTTTTTCTTTAACCGATCCCTTCTCTTTCTTTCAAAGACTGCAATAAAAAGCAAATCCACATCTTTCTCACATTCAACGATTGGAATCCATACGGTGGCGGGGTGACTCCGTAGATGGAGTCACGGCTGGAGCAGGAACTCTCGCCTCGGGGAGTGTCGGGATTCCTCGCGGTGGCTGCTCGAGAGTCTTGCGGCGTCGAACGTGTTCCTCGGTTCTCCTTATTATTTTTCTGTGCAAACAAAACTGAAATATAATTGTTGTGTTAGTGAATTCGTTGGATCTGTATGTGGTTCGATTGTTGCTGTTTGTTGAATCCGGTTCGAATCGTAAAGTTGCTGTTGAAGTTGCTTGTGATGATGAACGCTTCAGATCCATTTAAGGTCGACGTCGAAGAGGTGATGATTCGATCTTCTTCCATTCACGGCCTTCTTCGGTCTTTGATTTTTATTGTAGTTACTGCAAAAACAAAAAAACTGTTGTGATTATCAATTTAATGAATTTCGAAGTTTATATGAATTTTATGTTAATTTTGTTGTTTCTGATCTGGTGTATATTGTCTGCAATCAGATGGCTTGCGATTTCGTGTTCTTCTTCTTTGCTTTTCGCCTCGATCTCGATCTGTTGCTTTGCTGTCGATAACAATCCATAATTTTATGCTTTGGTGGCAAAATTGTTAGTTGTTCGTGTGTAGGTGAGAATAGGGTTGGAAATTGTTCGTCAGAGAGAGAGGTTTGGTTTCTCCGTCAAAGGTTTTCTCCATGAGGAAGAGGCTTAGGATTTATAAGGGTTAGTCCCTTTGTACGTGGAAGAAAAAGTTAATATTTATAGAATCAAATTAGGTTAAAATAAGAAAGGAATAAAGTCACAAATTAATCAACTATAATTGAGATTTGAAATCAAATTTGATTTGATTTCCAAACTATAACTATTTTGATCAATTTAGTAGAAATTATCCTAAAATAAAAATGGAATAAAATCAACTAAATATTTTTTGTATTTTCAAATTTTTTTTTAACTAAAAAGACATGAAATCAACATTTAAATAAAAATAATATTTTTTAAAAATAATAAAAAAACAAAAAAATACAATTTAAATAATAAAAGACATTTTTGTGATTTTTGAAAAGATGAAAATAAAACTTAAAGTAAATAAATAGATAGATAGATAAAAAAAAAGTTAGTAACGGGGATTCAAACCTGAGACCTCTCACCTGCAAGCCTTACCTTCTTAATAGTTGTGTCAACTTATTTATTCGAAACAAAAGTCTTTGTAAAAAACCAAGTTTAAAATAATACGGGCAAATTTTGGGGTATGACACTGGTGCAGCAACAAAACTTGCACTTCTTGGCAGAAAGACTCCTCCGAATTGAAGAAAATTTGCAATATGATCCTTATATAAACCATTCTATACGTGAAGCAGCTTTGAGAACTAACTAGAGAGTCACACCAGAACCAATCCTCATCGACACCGTCTCTCCAAATTTAGAAGCTCCTGAATCACTATATTGTATCCAATATCGAGAATATCAGACTCGCCCATATATTTATGGAAGAAGAGGCAGTAGTTAAACTCCACCAGAGGTTCTTTATCCTCACCAATCACCATCACGCCAGTCCTAAAGAGAGGACAAGAGTGACGTCAAAGTACATGCATGTTATCCACATTGATTAAAATCACACAATTCCTCAAGAGCGATATCAAAGTCCCTCGAGATACCTCTTAAGTTAGATAGCTATAATGGCACGAGAGATCCTGACAAGCACATTGAGTACGTGGATACCATGCTTTATTACCACGACATTCATGGAGTTGTGAAATTAAAACTATTTGTGTTGACTCTCAAAGTGGCCATCATGACGTGGTTTAAGACTCTTCCCGATGGTTCCATAAATTCTTGGAAGAAGCTTTGTGATTCCTACGGCCTAGTTTACTACTCGAAAGCGGCAACCTATTACAACAACCATTTTAATTATAAACCATTAAGCATATTACATTTAGAGGTCCTATTATCATAACATATGTTGCCAAAAAAGGTGAATGAGGGTTTTGAATTAAAATTCTTTATTTTTCTGCAAGACTTTATATTTCTTCCAAGTGGTTTTTATTTTCTTTTTCTAGAGAAGATATAATAGTCTTAAAGGTAGAAACAATGTTTTTAATAATCTTTATCTAACGTTTTTACATATGTAAATAAATCATTATAAATAAATTTAGAGATTAGATAACTTACCATATTTTATTTTTAGTTTGTCATGGGACATAGGTAGGTTTCTTACTTTTTTTCACATTCATCTACGGAGGAGTACATATTGTTGTTGTAACATGTAATGTAAGTTCTTTCTTAATGTTTTTGTGGTCTTTTTGTATCTTCTAAATTTCCTTTGATTTTGTGAACATTCTAGATTTATGTGATCTTTCTTTCTAAACTAAAAGCAAGTTGGAATAATGGTTGATCTTTCTTTAATTTGATTTTAAAATTTTAGATTTTGTTTTTCATGCCTTAGGAATTCCTTGAATTTTTGAAACATAAAATTCATGTCTTCATCACTTCCACTTTTAGAGTCTTTATCTTATTACTCCATGTATTTGGTCTCTATAATTTTTAATGCTAGACTTTTCTTATTTCTGTCACCTTCTTCATTCACAGCTAACCTTTTTAGTTTCATTTCATATTCCTGCAATTTTTCAAACAACGTTGTCATATCAATATAAGACAAGTCTTCACAAATCACATTGACTTTAAGTTTACAATTGCAGTTTAAGCACCCAAGAACTTATAAATCCAAATTCTCATTTTGAAAAACTTCACTCATGGTTCTCATATGATTCAAAATATGAATAAAACTTTTTTCTGTATCCTGGATGTTTTCTTCAAGTTTCATTTTGAAAAGCTTGTACTCGAGGATCAATGTGTTCATCCTAGCCTTTTTTTACCTCGGTATTACCTTTATGGATAACTTGAATGGTATCTTGCGTTTCTTTTGTAGTTTCACAGTGAAAAACATGAAAAACTCATCAATACCTAGAGCAGTAGTGTTAATGGTTTTTACTTTCAAATTGTGACGCATTTTTTCCTTATCCTATTTGATCTAAATATATTTATATTTATTTTTCATAACACCATCAACTAGATTTGTGAGAACAAAAAGACTATTTTTTTTAAAAGTCCTGATATCTTATTTCATTCCCTTTATAAAGATTCTTCTCTTTTCTTTCCATAACGCATATCTTTCTCCTATGAAGGATGAGGGATGTTTAGTGAATCGTTTGAAGTTATTCCTACCCGATACAATTAGTCTTATAACAAGAGTTAGACTCTTATTCCACTTGTTGATCAAGGGACTCCAAACGCAAGAGAATGTGAATTGTGATATTAGAATTTTAAAAAGCAGTGTATAAAAATGATTTGATTTGAAAATAGTTTATGTTAGAAGAAATAAATAAATAGATATGAAGTATTGAAATAATAGAAACAATACTATAAATTGCAGATCAAACTCGAAAACATTATTTCTTCCATAAATGAAACTCAAAAACATTACTTCTTTGATTAACGAATTTCAGAACTCCATCATCTCTTCTCCAACTTGAATGAGACAGGAAAAACATGAATTCAACTTAGCAATGTTAGTTGTTGTCGTTGTGTCAGATAAAATGTTTAATGTTGTTGTTGTTAAGATTTAATGATCAAAAATTTTATTGATTTTGTTTTTGTTTTTGTTGTTGTTGTTTTTGTTGTTGAGCTTTAATGTTTAACGATTCTATTAATTTAGTCTTTTCTTGTTGTTGTTGAAATTTAATATTTAACGATTATATTGATTTTGTTTGTTGCTTTGATATTTAATTTTTAATGATTCTATTGATTTTGTTTTTTATTATTGGTATTGTTGTTGTCGTATTTGTTCTTTGTTCATGATCTTGTTTTTGTTGCTATTTTTCTTGGTGTTGTTCTTGTTCTTGTTTTTATTAAGTTTGAAATATTTAATATTCTACATTGTGATGGAGTTCTTAATGTAGTCACGAAAAGCATGTGGAAAAGATGAAAAATTGGGCTGGCTAACTTTTAACCACGGTTTGAATTTCCAATTGTGGTAAAAAGTGGTTGACTTACGTTTAACCATGGTTGAAAGTTCCAACTGTGGTGAAATGTAGCGCGTTATACAATTTTTTACCCCGGTCACTAGTCTGTGGTGGAAAGTAGCACATTTTCATCGTCTCCACGGGGACAAGTGCATTGAACTGCCGTTCAACAGTTTCCATAATTATGAGTTTGGATTGAATAGTTAAAACATAAATACGGAAAAATAAATATCAACACAAAAGAATTCATTCTTCGGAAAGAAGAGACTTATCAAGTATGGTATATAATCTAGCTCTCACAAACATAAACTTATCGACCAGTTACACTCAACCTACAATACTCGTCAATGTCATCTGGCATCGCTCACACCCTAAGTCATTTCTAACCCAGAGTATAGAGAACTAATATATCATCTCGGCGACGATCTCTCAGCACACCTCAACAACACAATAAACATCCATATCAATTGTATCGACGATCTCTCAACCGACACAATCAATACAGAAGCATTAAGCTTCGACACCCATAAAAATTGTTAGCTCTAAACCTATCTCTAAAATCCAGAAACTAACCGATAATCATCCTAAATAAGTATTCAAGAAGTCTATCTCTACAACAATCCAAATCTTTAGCACAGAGCAAAAATCAAGACAACAATCAACAAAGATTTGTAAAGCAAGCTTTATATAACGCCATGGGCAACAAATATACATGAGTCCAAAGTAAATATATACAAAACCCAACAAAAGAGAAATACATAGAGAGAAAAGAGATAAACCAAACTTATCCTAGTTTGTCAGCGCCGATTGAAGAGAAATCCACCCCGAATCTGCAAGATGCAAGACCCTAATATTGTTATCTAAACTAATCCTAAAGAAAAATGAGGTTGATGGAGTTGAGAGAACAAAAACCCTCTCCTAAAACCATAACCCTAACAAATGAAATGAAAATGAAATATATACAAAATTCTATCCCGACGCGTTCGCCCGCGAGCCAATTGCTACGCCCCGCGAACGGCTTTATTCTGGCCACGCAGCCTGCACCACATCAAAAAATGGGCAAAAATATCTTCCTTCACCCGGAAAATGGAAGCTTCGCCCGACGACTCCTTATTCTTCCGCCCGGCGAGCCAAGGCAGAAACTTGACCATTTATTTTTCACGCTCGCCTGGCGAGCCGATTGCTCCGTCGGGCGACTCACACCAGTCTGCAACTTTTTATTTCTTCAATTACTTCTTCTTTTATTGATCCAAAATTGCATCCTTGAAGCTTTATTACTCAATGCTCCATACATGCTCAAATACCTACAAAATGAATGAAAAATTATTAGTCGATACATAAATGAATCATAGACTCGATTAAACACAAAGTATACGTATTCATATAATATATACTAAAACTCGTCTAAATTGAGGAAAAAAAGAAGATAAGTGCCGCAAAACTATACACAAAAATAACTACAAATTGGCATTTATCACCATGGTGATAGATATGTTTTGTAGTAGTGAAAATTTTATTTGGTGGAAACCCCACAATTTGTTGAAAAACCATAACCTTATAAAAAACTACGTAAAAAATTTTATGGAAAAATTACTGATCCCACAATGGTTTCAACCACTATTATCTATTTTTGAAAACCATAACCTTATATGTTGAAACCCCACAATTTTGTGGAAAAATTTTATTTGGTTGTTTGGTTTAAAGAATGGGATCAATAATTTCCTATTGGTTTCCAACTTTTCTATACTTATGAATGTCCCGATATTTGTTGGCTTAGTTTTTTGTGTTGTTGTTAAAATGTGGAGAGAAGTGTTTTAATACAAATTCATTCACTTTGCTTGTATTCTCTCAATTTCATCTAATGAATGATGTTTTTTCTGTCAAAATAAAATAGAAAACCCCCACAATTTACCTTGTCTCTACAAAGTTATTGAAAAAATGACAGTTGAAACCGCTACAATATGCTTCATATGGATAATACTATTTGGATAGATTTGATTTTTGAGAGTTGTGACGGCTAAAACCATTCTAATATTCATATTTGGACAAATTTTTTAGAATTACACATTTACATAGACATAAAATTATTACAAGAGTTAATCAGAAGAAATGAAAGAAGACATGACTTGTCCAAAAGTAAAAATAAAATTGTATACTATAAATGAAGCGCACCATGTTTAATCTTGAAAGGCTTATTAGATTATTTGTAATGTCGAGACACCTCAAAAATTAACTTATCTGTAAATTGACATTTCTTGTCAAATCATGCTACAATGCAAATCACATATGCATTGTTCATACCAGAAATTTTGTTTTACTTACCGAAAATTTTGATTTCCACAATGCATCAATAGTAAAAGAAAAATTTAACAAATATAATTTTTTTAGAAGTAAATAGTATCATGAACATTTTTCAGATTAACAAAATTTTTAGAGGGTGCTAGATTTAATATGTAGGATGGAATGTAAAATTCTCATATTAAACCTATCAATTTGTAATTGGGCTCTGTTAAACGAGGTTGCTTTGATTCTAAATAAATTTTAAAATAAGCATTCCTAATAATTGACTAAAATTTAAAAAAAAAATATTAGGAAGATCCTAAAGTCTCACATTAGTTGGAAATACAGCGAGTATATATAGAAGGACACAGGGGCGGAGCCAGCTATCAGTGAGGGGGTTCAACTGCAGCCTCTGGTTTTTCCATAATACATCCAATAATGGTGCTTTATTTTATGTTGAACCCCTGGATATTTTAGTTTTGCACCTCTAACTCAAAAGTTTGTGAACGTACATCCTATGCTTTTTTATTTTAATAAGTAATTTGATATATCTCTGCTTTTACTGACAGGACTAGTCTTTGTTTTTATTAATAGGACTATAAGTCTAGAGTAGTACTTCCTACTTATATATGATTCCCTAACTCTTATTTATTGCCTAATAGAGATAAGAATCTAACCTGTAAAACCTATAAAAAAACTGTATTGCAATTATTATTAGTATTACTAAGATTGAAAATACTCAAATACTCAAACCGTATGATTAAACACTTTGTTTCTGTAGTTATTTATACAATACTCAATCAGAGTATGTTAAGGATTTTTGTTCAAGTGTAGTATTAGTAAATAATATTTTATTATATAGTAGCACCTTAACTCTATTTTATTTAAAATTCAAATTTTTTATCCTCTAATTTCTTATATCGAATTAATATAATTTTGGCCAACACTTAAACTTTAAGCATAAAATCATGAAAAAAAACTTATGCATTAATACTAAAAAGATTAGTTATTTAATAAATAAATAAAAAATTAGTTGATATCAACATGAGTATGTTAGAATTAAACACTACAGTTATGTTATATTTATTGAGATATCAAACATGCATTCAATTTAATAATATGTTTAGTAAGAAAATTAGAGCAATGCTAACGAGTGTCTTATGAACACGGGTTAAGAGTTTAAAAAGATATATTTTATTATTAATATTTGTATTTATTGGATTAAAAATAGATATAATTGACTAATAAAATGTATGTTGTATTGAAAATATTTGTATTTAATGAATTGAAAATTCAAATGATTCATTTAGACAATATTTTATTTATTTGAAAACCATAAAGAGTGTCCGGGACACTGGTTAACATGACCCAAAAAATTATCATACTAAACTTTTATATATATATATATATTGCGTTAAAAAGTCTGCACCCCTGACTCAGGGTCCTGGTTCCGCCACTGGAAGGACACTTCTCAACTTACCAACCGGTTTTGTAAGAATGAGTTAGGTCAAACTCTAATAAGGTATCAGAGCCTATCGATCGGACTGTGGGTCGCCCACCGTTAATATCCACGCATCAAGCTCAAAAAAAAAGTGTTGGGCGTGAGGGGTGTATTAGGAAGATTCTAAAGTCTCACATTGGTTGGAGATAGAGCATTGAAAGAGTATATATAGAGGGACACTCCTCACCTTACCAACCGGTTTTGTAAGAATGAGTTAGGTCAAACTCTAATAAAAAACAATAAAAGGGTAAAAAAAAAACAAAAATAATCAAATAGCTATAAATTTACATGATGTTGGATAGTTTATTTAAATTATATCATACCCAAATGCATATAATTTATAGTATTGTAGTATATTGATAGGATCAATGAATAAAACAGTGAAGAATTTGTAATTAGAATTGATGAATAAAGCAAACTACAAGAGAAATAAAAGAAAAATTGTTAGAACAATGTCCAACTGCCCAAGCCAGGCTTGCTTCACCAAAGAAAATTCTCTGTGACTTCAATATGTTAACACTCAAAAATTGAGTTGGTTGGAGTAATACTATTTATATAAGATAAACGGTGACGATTTCAACTACCATCATTTTTAAAAACTGCATAAAAATTTATATGTATATAATATTTATAGAATTTAATTGAAATACACTGACAGTGCAAAGATCTTTTACACTGTCAGTGAATCATAACCATTGATAAGTATAAAAGATTTGACTTGTATTTTAACTTCTTTTAAAATAATACAATTGAATGTTCATGATTTAATGATGGTGTAAAATTTTTTACTATAATACTCTTGCATCAAAAAATTAATTAGGCTTGTTTTGTTGAGATCTTTATAATTGGCACTCCACAATAAGACTTTTACTATAAGACTCTCGCATCTAAAAATTGTTAACTTTTTCGAAGTTTTGGGATAAGCTTTAATTTATCATAGGTTTTTTTAAGTGTCTATCAAATATTTACAAGCGTTTTGTTCATTAAATTTATGGGGGTGTTAATGAGTACAGGGAAATCCGCGAATCCACTCATCCAACTCAATCCAACTTTTATTCTTATCCAATTCAATTATGTACGGATCTAATCCAAATCAACTCATTCAAACTCATTAGTATTTGGTTCGGGTAACGAATTTGAAATTTTAAACAAGCCTGTGAACGCAACCCATTGACATGTCACTTTATTTTTATTTTATTCTATTTATAAATTACCTAGCATAAATCTTACGATTCACACATTTTTTTAATATAATTATAGTTTTTATTAATTGTACAAGTCTAAAGTCTAAATCAAATTTGAGAGATCAAATTTGTTTATTCGAAGAGAGATATATCTTGCTTTTTAAATTATACTTTACATCATTTGTATATTTTTTTGACTTGATCTGAATCGTAAAGGAATTTTTAGGTATTAAATGATAAATTTTATTCAAATTAAATACAAAATTTTATGATTAATTTAATGTTTTTGTAAAATAAATGTGTCAATTAAATTGATATTTTATTTAGAATTTAAAAATTATATTTAGTGGGTGACCCACGAACCCAATCCAACTCAACCCATTGATGAGTGGGTTGGTTTGGTTCGGGTTTAGTCTTAGAAGTATGGGTTGAACACTCGATCCAAATCAAACACTATTGATTGAATCGGGTATTGAATTTAATCAAATTAGATCCAACCCAACCCGCGAACACCCCTAATTAAATTTACAAATTTATATTGAAAATTTTGATTTATACCGAATTTTTCATGAAAATCATGCCATTTTCCTGGCATTTTTAAAATGTCTGGCTTTTTATATACATTTATACGACATTTTTTAAAAACGTGGTACCGTGCATGCTTTTACTGAATTTTTTGAAATTGTCGATAAAAAAGAATATATTTGTATTAGAAATTTTAAAAATATCGGTAAAAAGCATGCAGAAATACCACATTTTCAAAAATGTTATTAAAATCTCAACCATTTAAACATAACATTACTAAATTTTTAGAGGTATGGAAAAAAAATTGATATATCGAATATTTTGAAAAAACTGATAAATTTTAATACAAACTAGATTTTTTAAAAATATTGGAAAAAATAATATCAAATTTTACATTTGCCTACCAAATGTTTTCAAAAACTTGTTTTTCAAGACAAAAATGAGATGAGCATTATTGATATTAAATTAAGGGTTAATACCTATTTTCCCCCCTGCCATATAGGCGTCATTTGAAAAACCCCCCTGCAAAAAAAAAATTGCAAGAATTTCCCTAACATTTCAAGATTCTCTCATTTTTTACCTTCATCACATCCAGTCAGCAAAAAAGCTGACGTGGCATGTATTTTTTTATTTTTTATTTTTTTTAAAGATGTGAATGGCCCATGTGGCTTTTTATTTTAATTTATCATTATTTATAATGCCACGTATGCAATTTATATTATATTAATTTTTGGTTGATATGTCAAAACATTTTAAATAACCAAAATTTGTTGGAAGTGGGAGTTACTCCATATGAGGTCCATGCGCCTAACCACTAGGCTGAGTGGCTTGTTTGGTTCAACAAATACTTTGAATGATATTAATAGCATACTGCATTTTTATTTACAATTTCAATAGTGTATATATATATATATATATATATATATATATATATATATATATACATTAAAAGCATTGTTATATTTAACTTAATAAATTTAATTTAAAGATTTTATATAAATGTTTATATCTAATTTAATTTAATTTATTTTACTGTTAATGTTATAATTAATATTAGTTTAATTAATTTAGCGTTTATGTTTAATTTATTTTATTTTTATTTAATTTATTTAATTTATTTAATATTATTTTACTATTAACGTTATATTTAAGTTAATTAATTTATTTTAAACAATTTATATTAATATTTATATTTAATTTAACTTACTATTAACGTTATTAATTAATATTATTTTATATTAATTTAATTTAGTATTATTTTAACGTTATTAATTAATACTATATATATATACTGTTAACGTTAAATTAAACATAAACATTAAATTAATTAAAACAATATTAATTAAAAAATATAAACTAAATTAAATTAATATAAAAAAATATTAATTAATAACGTTAACAGTAAAATAAATTAATTTGAATAGTATATATATATATATATATATATATATATATATATATATATATATATATATATATATATATATATATATATATATATATATATATATATATATATATATATATATATATATATATCATTCAAAGTATTTTAATAACAAAATACTTATATAGTTTATATATAGTATTAATTTAACGTATATTCAATAGTATATATATAGTAAATTAATTTAACGTTAACATTTATACTTATATAGTTTATGTTCAATATATACTTATATAGTATATATATATATATAGTACTACTTATATATCATTCAAATTAATTTAATAACGCTAATAATATATATCATTCAAAGTTTTTGAATAACAAAATAAGCCTTCCGGCCTAGTGGTTAGGCGCATGGAATTCCTATGGAAGGGGGAGTGAGTTCAACTCCCACTTCCAACAAATTTTGGTTATTTAAAAGGTTTTAATATATCAACCAAAAATTAATATAATATAAATTGCATACGTGGCATTATAATTAATGATAAATTAAAATAAAAAGCCACATGAGTCATCCACATCATTAGAAAAAAATAAAAAATAAAAAAAATACATGTCACGTCAGCTTTTTTGCTGACTGGATGTGATGAAGGTAAAAAATGAGAGAATCTTGAAATGTTAAGGAAATTCTTGCAACTTTTTTTTTTTCAGGGGGTTTTTCAAATGACGCCTATATGGCAGGGGGGAGAATAGGTATTAACCCTTAAATTAAAATGTGATGTACATATATAAAATTAGAGGTACCATTGTTTTAGAAATGCTACATAAACTTATGGCCCGTGTGACCGGCCCAAGGCCCACACCAACCAGGTAAAATTAAAAAAAAAATGTTTTCAATATCCCAACAATTAGGCCTTTACTCTTACATATAAGAAAATTCTAATCTCTTATAAATATTTTTATTACACAACTTTTCAAGATTTTCACCATTTTCTCCGATTTTATGAAAGATGCAGTAACTAGTTAAATATTTGTAGAATAAATAAATATGTTTTTAATAAGAGAAAATAAAATATGAATTGACAGCGTAAATTAATTTTACAATATCAATTAATTATGTTATATTTTATTAAAACAAACTGTAATTTCAAATTAGTGATATAATATGACTGAGCTGATAAATTCTTATTAAAATCCATAAACATTAAACTCTTCAAATAATTATACAATTTATTTATACTTTTGGTTTTCGAAAAATTCTCCACTCTAGGCCACTCAAATTCATAATCTACGTTTAATGTTAGATCAAAATTCTTTATCAATTAGAAACCTTGTTAAAACATGAAGAAAGTAATAGAAGTATAACAATAAAAGATTTAGAAGAAATATTAGTTAGAACAAAAGAAGTAAACCAACTAAAAGTAGTTAAACAAGAACCTATAACTACATTTATGTTAATAAACCCATCATCTTCATGGAGGGGATAAAAACTGAATACATAGAAGCATTAAGAAGATCTAATGATATTGAAGAAATTAGACAATTGATGGAACAACTACAAATAATAAAACAGAAGTAAATAAACTTTTGCGAGAAAAGGCAGAAATTCATCTAATTAATATGCAGATATGTAATATGTGTGAAATAGATAGTTTCATTTGCGAGTATAAAAAATACTATTATGAATTAGATAATGAAACTAGGGAAATATATAGAGGAGTCTTTATATCCAAGTTACCATACCCACTTAGTGCAAAAATAAGAGATATATGGAAATCCCAACCAATTGAATTAGGTGATAGCTTAGGAGGAATTATTCAAATCTTATATAATGAATTAAGACGACAATGTATAAAGAGTACAAGAGCTAAACAATTAAATAGAGGTAGAACCTCACTTTGTTGTGATATACCAGAGATAGAGCAACCAGGAAATTATGGTTGTAATCAACGAAGTAGAAAAAGTTATAAAAGAAAACATAAATTAAGAAAAACTTATCCAAGAAAAAAGGCCTATAAAAATACTAGAAGAAAGTATTTTAGAAAGAGAAAACAAACACCTAAAAAATATTGTCCAAAAGGAAAAAAGAAATGCGTATGTTGGATATGCAATGTAGAAGGTCATTATGCCAATGAATGTCCAACAAAGAAAGAAAAAGATGTTAAAGAAAAATCAAAACTAATAAAGAAAGTAAAATATATAATTTAGAACCATTAGAAGATGAATTAAGTGATTCTGACTGTAGTGTATATGAATATATAGAGGATGAATTATCTTCAGAAGAAACAGAATCTGAATAGTACATATATCAAAATTAAAATTGAAAAAGAAAACAAAGAAACTGAAGCCTATATAGATACAGGAGCAAGTATTTGTATAGCAACCAAAGCATTATTTAGTAAATAGAAAAGATTAGAGAAACCATTAAAGATTCAAATAGCAGATGGCTCAATACACCCACTAAATTGGGTAGCTACAAGAATTACTTTAAATATTGAAAATAGATTATTCATAGTATCTACAATATATCAACAAGAAACAGGGTTAGATATAATAATAGGAAATAATTTCTTACGATTATATGCACCCTTTAGCCAATACTTAGAGTATATATCGATTAAGGCTCCATATATTAAAGGAAAACAACTGAAAGAAATTATAGATATCCCTGTTATTCATTCCTCACAAACAATTTATTCAAGAAAACAATCAGAGCTCTCCAGACTAAAACGTGGTGAAATTATAGATTTAGTTTGTAGAAAAATGTGTTATGCATTAATTAATTTAGAACCAGGAAGAAAAATCCCAATACATATTGAAGAACGACTTTGGCTAATATGCATAAGGATTTTACTTATGCACCATGCATAAGCCTACATAAGCCATTGGATCATGCTTTTAATCTAGTATTGAGTATTGAGTATTGTGTATTGAGTGGTGAGTATTAAGTATTGAGTAATAACAATTGATGTCTAGAATTTGATCCGATGATCCATAATAATCTATGCATGGTGCATAGATTTTTATCTATGCACAGTAGCTGCACCCTTGAAGAACTATTAGATAAAGTGTGTAGTGAAAACCCAGTAGATCCTAAAATTAATAATAAAAACATGGAACTAGTTGAATTGAAACTAAAAGACCCAACAAAAGAAATCAAATGTAAACCTATGATATACACAAAATAAGATAGAGATGAATTTGCTGAAGATATTAAGCAAATGTGTGAAAAAGGATTAATAAGACCATCAAAGAGTAAACATTCAGCACCAGCATTTTATGTTGAAAATCATAATGAGATTAAAAGAGGAAAGAGAAGGATGGTAATTAATTATAAACAAATAAATGATGCTATGGAAGGAGATGCGTATTTTCTTCCAAGAAAGGATTTAATTATGGAAAGAGTTAGAAATATGAATTGGTTTAGTACTTTTGATTGTAAATCTGGATTTTATCAAATAAGATTATCAGAA
This sequence comes from Vicia villosa, assembly GCF_029867415.1. Classification (NCBI taxonomy): domain Eukaryota; kingdom Viridiplantae; phylum Streptophyta; class Magnoliopsida; order Fabales; family Fabaceae; genus Vicia; species Vicia villosa. Next base: position 9,407,163 of record NC_081184.1, on the reverse strand, counting down.
GAATCTAAGGCTTTAACAGCATTTAGTTGTCCTCAAGGTTAATATGAATGGAATGTTCTTCCAATGGGAATGAAACAATCACCAGGTATTTTCCAACGCATGATGAAAGAAAATTACTTCAACAAAAACTTAAGAAGGATGCTATTTGGTCATGGACCGAAGAAGACGAAATACTTATTACTAAATTGAAATATTTATGTCGAGATCTTCCTGAATTATATCATCCATCAGATGATGATCTAATTATTATTGAAACTGACGCATCAAATGAATGTTGGGGAGGTGTTATGAAGGCTAAGCCCCCTGGCCAAAAGAAAGAATTACTATGCAGATATATGTCTGGAACCTTTTCAGACAGTGAAATTAATTATCCTACTCATGAAAAAGAAACATTAGCATTAATTCGGATGTTAGAAAAACATCGAATTTATGTTCTTGATAAAGAATTTATTGTTAGAACCGATTCTACTTATGTTGCAGGTTTCAAAAATATTAATCATAAAGGAACTTACAAGCAAGGCAGGCTTATAAGATGGCAGATGAAACTAGCCGAATATAATTACTCAATTACTCACATTAAAGGCGAAAAGAACGTACTTGCAGATATACTTTCTAGAGAATGGAATGAATCTCAGAAGAAATTTTGAAACAACAATTGGAGTTAAAAGAAGCACTAAGAATTCACAAAATAAAAGAGCAAGAACTGATTGGAAAGGAAGTGGAATTAATCGATAAGGAAATAGAAATTATAAAATCTCAACTTAGAATGAAGAATCCAACGGACCATTTCCAGGAATTTATGATGAATGGTATAAAGCAGCCCTCACTGTACAAAAATCTCAGGAGTTACTTATAAATGGTATGCCACCAAAGAAGAAGCTGAAAAAGCAATGAATGATCATAGAGAATCAGAAAAATTAAGAAAAGAGATTTATCTTGACCCAAGAACTTTTTCAGAAACAACAAAGAATAATGCACCAGAAAGAACTTCCATGAAAATCTTAGGAAGAATTCCTTCTTCCCTGGATAATTTGCCAATTATGTCTCGAAAAGAGCATGAAAATCAGGTTAAATTCTCTGAAGAAAAATTTAAGGAGAATTTAAAAAGACTTACTTACTGGACCGAGAAAGAAAATACTAATTGTTTCTATATGGTGGATAGAAAGCTTTTTGGAGTAAAAGCTATAATTACACCAGAAGCATCCCAGTTACTAACATTTAATATGTTCCAATTTGGACTTATTGAATGCCTTTATTTAAGTAAAAATCTGGAAGAAATTAATCTTTTCCCATATAATTTTAAAGAATCAGTCCAGAATTTTAAAAAGAATATTGCTGGAGAAAGAAATATTTATTTAAAATTTTATTCAGCCTATCCGGATTTTACAACGAATCAACCAGCCAAGCACTTTGTCTTCATTGGAGTAAGCAATAATCAATTTCCTTTAAGAGATGACTCAAAAGAAGAAATGTATGATGATGATCACTTAAATTTAATTTTATCCAATCAACTTTCAAGCATATTCTTTCAATGTCAAGCTATTGGAAAGAATTCATGTATGAAAATATTGTACAAAGCACCTAATCTCCTACTACTAAGCAAGACAAGTGGAAAGGTACTAAAGGATAGAGATATCCATTTATTGACATCTTTTGAGCTACCATTCTACGCATTTGATAAGGAGACAATGAATTATAAGCCATGTGTACTTAAGGAGTTATGTTCAAATATAAAAAAGAGTGAAAATCATGCATGTGAAAGATGTTTTCAAGAAAAAGATGCCATGGAAGTGACTAAGTGTCTAGAAAAGTCTATGTGTCTTAAGGATGAGGACAAGGATGAAGCAATAATAGAGTCATGAAGATGAGGATAAAGGAAAATAATAATAGATGAAGATGAGGATAAGGGGAAGTAATAATAGAGTCATGAAGTAGATAAAAAGTAAAGTCATTTGTCATGTAGTATTTAAGTGTTTTAAATAAGTGGTACTATAGATGAATAGTACTATACATTGTTGTAAATAGAAAATAATATTATAATGTTTGTTTAGGGCTATAAATAAGTGCTTCTACGATGGGAAGAAGCAAGTTGTAGAAAACAACCTTTGTGTAAGTTTCTCTTTAGAAACACATGCTAATCCTTTAGGATTTAGCTTGGCACCTTTTGTGTGCATTGTTGTAACATAAACTTATATCAATAAAACCATGTTTCTACTTATTCAAGAATCATTCAATTAAATTACACAACATATATATCTATTAATCAACTATCTCACATAAACTTACGGAAGCAGCGGTGGACCAAAATTTCAGAAGAAATCATGATCAGGTATAATTTCTTTACTTACTTACTTTTATTAAGTGTTATAATTTTCTTATATGTCTAGCATAACAAAAATGGAAAAAGAAATAGTAAATGATATAGAACATTTACATATTACTGAAGAAGATGGAAATTACGAAGGAAGTATTTTAATAGATCCAACCTTATTTCAAAAAATACAAAAGGAAGACTTAGATTTAACTAAGGATGCAAATATGAATGGAAAAGATAGAATTGGAGGAATAATGAAAAGATTTAACCAAAAGAATAATATTATATATTATGGTAAAATAATTAATGAAACACCAACTGATATAGCAGATGCCCAAGGACATACCTATATACAATTATTAAATAAAAAGAAACTTATGGAACTCAAGAAAAATATAAAGAAAGGTGAACATAGAAATAAAATATGATATATTCATATAGGAGCAGTGCAAGTATTAATCAAAGCAACTTTTCAAGAAGGAATAAATTCTCCAGTAGAACTAATATTAAAAGATGATTGAATTACAGACCCAATAGATAAAATACTTGGAGTAGTAGAAGGAAATTTAGCTTATGGTAAACTAAAATTTGAAATACATCCAAATATTGGAATACCTTTAAATACTCAAAGATTAGAGCAAACTTTAACTCTTGAACACAAATTCCTTAGAGGAAATTTAATGAGATCAGGAGATAAAATATTTTCAATCACTTATTGTGTTAATTATGCATTAAATAATTCTCATCATAGTATTACCTTTAGAAATAATAATAGAATTGATATTCCAAGTCTTTTTGAAGATATAGGAAAAATTTATTATCCAAAGAAAAATGAAATAATTGAGCTAGGAACTTTTATGAATAAATCAAAGTTTTTAGAGTTAAGAAAAAATCAAATACCAAAACCACTTTGATTTTATGAACCTGAAAAAATTGAAGAAAGTGATATTGATAAACTTTCAAACCAAGTAAAGGACTTAACAACATATTTAAAAAATAGATTATAAATTTTAACAAAATGAGTATTGCTGAATTTAGTATAAAAGAAAAAGAAAAAGAAATAGTTATAAAAATAAAAGAAATAGATATAACTTATTTCGATAATATTGAAAATAAAGAGAAAGATTTTTATGAAAAACTAAGATGTATTTGGAAATTTACTTTACCAAATGACTTAAAAACAAAAATATGTAAAGAATATGGAAAATTATGTGCACAAGCTATACTTTTTGAAAATGAAATGGATTATGCACTAGAAAGTGATATAAATTATATTTTATTAGTTGAAAGTTTTTATGATGATGAATTTATAATAGACTTAGCTTTAATAGAAAATGATGAAGTTTGGGACTATTTTGATGATGATTAAGCTAATAAAAATAAATTATAAAATTATTTCAATAAATAATGAGGTATCATTTTTGGTATCAGAGCACTAAGATTCAAATTAACTAAATTTTATTATTAAAAAAAAATAAAAATAAAAATAAATTTAAAACTAGAAAATGAGTATAGTTAATGAAAGATTACGAATTATAAAACTTAATAGTTTAATTAAAAGAACAAGAGGTCACATAAAAATATTATATGATAGACTAGATTATTATTTAATAATAGGAGTTGATTTTGAAATTGAAAGAATTACAAAACACCTTTTAGAATATGAAAATAAATTAGATTTTTACAAAGCAAGGTTAAAAGAATTAAATGAATATAAAAATATCCGTCATTGAGATTTGCGACCAAAGAATTAGAGACCTAAGTAAAAATTCGGTCAGTAAAAACCGTCACTATCATGATTTATTTTAGCTATGTATATATCAACTCCACAAAATTTTAAAAAGATGTGAGAATTCTCATATCCAAAACAAATCATATCTTAAAAATGTAGTAACACAGATTTGAGTTCGATCAAAACAAATTTTAAATGTGAAATTAAATTACAAAGACATTAAGTGAAAGGAAAAAGAAAATGATTTGTGAATTAGATGGAGTATTAAGATTTTAGTATTCAAAATATTTAAAAATAATTTTTAATAAATAGCAAAACTTTTAGGGTGTTTAATAGGAGGAAAAAAGATCTCTAAACTTTTTATTGATTTTTTGAAAAATCTGATATTTTCTAAAAAAATTGTTGCATTTTTATCGAACTTTTTGAAAATCCGATGCATTTATACTGCATATTCACAAAAAATCCAAAATTTCTAGGGTTTCTTACCGAACTTTTTTAAAAGTCGATGCATTTATACCTGATTTTTCCTAAATTTTTGGTATTTATGGAAAATCATATATTGTGTATCGGATTTTTTGAAAAAATCGAGAAACATAAAAAATTCGGATTTTATTAAAATTTTGATATATTGGATTTATCAGATTTTTTTGAAAAGTACGATAGTTCATAATGTTTTATTTGTGCGGTCTAGATCCTGATGGTCTTCTTGTAGATTTTACACAATTTTTCACCACTAACATTGTATGTTTTACTTCCATGTTTTGTTTTTAACTTGTTCAAAATTTAATAGGATTTCGGCATGTTTGACATTGATAATTTATTTTGTATATGTTATAAACGACATATATTTTCTTCCCGAGCTAACGTGCTAGCATTGACACAATCGAATGGAAAACAACATGGTATTATTATTCTTACTATTCGTTCTGATACCGCAAATGAGATAAGATGGAAGAAAGATAAATTGATAATGGGTTGTGAGAGAGGAGGAAAATACATATTGAATAATTCCTCTGAAGGCAATTATAGTATGAAATTTAAATGTTTATTTATGTTGAGATCTTTGCCAAGTGGTAGCAATTGGAAGGCTATGGTTAGGTGTGAGTTTCATAGTCATTATCTAACTAAGGACTTAGATGGACATGACATCTTAGGCCATTTAAAAGATGATGAAAGACAGTTTGTGAATGACATGACAAAATATAATATGGCTCTGAGGTACATAGTTGCTGCTTTGAAAGATATAGATCTTGAAAACCTCACTAGTGTTACCCAAGTGTACAAAGAAAAATCTACATACAGACGAGCAAGAAAGGTCCATTGACTAAAATACAACATCTGTTGAGTCTAATTCATAAAAAGAAATACATTTACTGGACCATAATATGTGATAATTCAGATGTTATTGTTGATATTTTTTGGACGCATCCTTATTTAGTGAAGTTATTTAACATGTTTCATTTGGTGTTAAATTTTTATTTTACATGTAAAAAGCGGGTATTGCATTTCTCAATACTGTAACTTTTCATTTATTTGATTCTGGGTTGGAAGTATCAAGGACCGCTACTTGAGATTGTTGGTGTTACATAAACAAAATTGACGTTTTCAGTTGGATTTGCCTATATGGAACATGAAAGAGAGGAAAACTTCACATGGGCATTAGAGAAACAGAAAGAGTTGGTATCTTCCAAGAATTTGCTACCGAAGGCTTTTGGAACGGGCCGGGAAGTTGCAATCCCAAACTCAACTCATCTGTTGTGTATGTTCCATATTTAAAGAAATGTTACTATGAAGTGTAAGGAGTATATTAAATCTTATAAGCAAGAGCATGTTATGGATCTATGGAACACCATCATGTATTCGGCTAGAGAGTTTGAGTTTGTGGTACACTTGAAGCATTTTGAGATAGAATGTGTTGACATTCTTTTATTTGTTCAATATGTGCACGAAACATGGTTGACATCCTATAAAGAAGGTCTGTTGCTTCATGGACTAATAGAGTCACTCATTTAGGGAACATAACAACAAACAAATACATCTATGTGGCTTTGAATATTTTACATTACTAATTATCAAATTATAACATCTTTTTTATTTATGTTTTTAGGATTTAGTTTGCTAATTTGAGACTAAAAAACATGTTGACTACCAGCAGGGGAGATTTATGTAGAAGTTTGGATGTTATGAACACCATGTGAAAGTTGCAACTTGGTTCAATCAGAGTATCATTTCAAAAAGAAAAAGTATTTCCAATATTGAGCATCATTATAACACACCATTTACTCTAGATTGCATGATTTTGTTTCAAGATAGTGTATACAGCATGTTAGGAAGAAGTTGGAAAGGGTAAAATTTATTGGTAAGATGCATGTGGTTGCTTCATTAGAACAACACATGAGTTATCTTGTGCGTGTTAACTTGCATGTCTTCAAATACAAGGCGAGCATGTTCTGTTAGAATCGATTCATGTATTTTGGAATAAATTATATACATTGAAGAGCATGAGGTTACACAACAAGATAGTAAGACAAAATTGGATTTTGAAGAAGAATGTAAAGAGTTGAAGAGCTTTTTTCAGTACTTTGGATATCGTTTGCCAGAAGGTGATTGAAAAAAGTTCGGAAACTAACACATTCATCCACAACTTCTATGTGTCCACCACCAGTGAAGTACAATTTGAAGAAGGGAATTAAGAAAATTAAAAAGAGTCGAGAGAGATGTGCATTGTAATCCTTCGTAGTGGGAGTGTGGTGAGGTCTCGTAGGAAGTCAGACTATGAGGAAATCATGTTAAAAACAACTCCAGTCAACCGTCTAGCCGGTCTTAAAAAATTCTTTACTTGTCTCAATTTCCCATTTTCTTACTTCAGTACATTTATGACATAATTGATGTGGGTCAAGATGGAAGTTTTTGTTTCCGTGCTATTGCATGTTTAATTAGTTGGTCGAAAAGTCTTGGCCTTTGGTTCGAACACAGTTGGATGCTGAAGTTTATCAACACTATCAAACATGGTTGTCAAACTCGCAGGTAGACTCAAAAACGCGTACGAGTTTGAGAGTGTTGAAAGCAAAAACGAGTAGATTCGTGCATAGAATCTTTTTTTATAGACTCGAGTAAACTCTGATAGACTTGCACAAACTCGTATAAACTCGCGATCTATGTTGAGTTTACGAGTTTATAAGTTTTTATGAATTTTCCTTTTTTTAAAAAAAAGACCCAAATTTCTAAAAAGAAATTTGTAATTTTTAAAAGGAAAACTCTTATTTTATTGCTTGCATGAGAATTAAAAACATTTATCTCCTAGTATCTTCACTACAAAAAACTGCTCTGCAGCGACGTGGATCCCATGTTGCTGTTAGAACAAGATTTGTTCTGATCAATTATCTTAGTTTTGATTATAACAATAATATGAATTTTGCTCAAGATAATATGGTACTCTAATCCAATGCAATTTCCTTTTCAGGAAATATATATAAAGAGTACGCATAATTCAGCGCTCAGAAGCTTTGTCTCAAAGGGTTCAGCATGCAACATCAGAACATGGTCTGGCAAGACATCAGAAGATGGTCGAAGCAGAATCAGAACATGGGTCTATGGAAGCATCAGAAGAACAAGAGAACAGAAGCACTGAAGTTCTGATGGTATCACGCTCAGAAGCACTTCAAGGTCAGAAGATCAGAAGATGCTCTGCACCAAGCTGTTTGACTCTGATGATATTCAAACGTTGTATTCACAAACATCAGATCAGAAGGAAGTACAAGTGGCAAGCTACGCTGACTGACAAAAGGAACGTTAAAAGCTACTAAAGGCTACGTCAGTAGACACAGCGTGAACAAGGCTCGAGGTAGTTGACAAAAGCGTATAACATTAAATGCGATGCTGTACGGAACACGCAAAGCATTAAATGCACTCAACGGTCATCTTCTCCAACGCCTATAAATATGAAGTTCTGACGAGAAGCAAGGTTAACGATTCTGCACCAAAACAACTCAAATTAACTTGCTGAAACTCTGTTCAAATCAAAGCTCAGAATCTTCATCTTCATCAAAGCTCACTACATTGCTGTTGTAATATATTAGTGAGATTAAGCTTAAACGTTAAGAGAAATATCACAGTTTGTGATTATCGCTTTTAAGAAGCATTTGTAATACTCTTAGAATTGATTACATTAAGTTGTAAGGAACTAGAGTGATCGTGTGGATCAGAATACTCTAGGAAGTCTTAGAAGTGATCTAAGCAGGTTGTAACTAGAGTGATCGTGTGGATCAGTATACTCTAGAAAAGTCTTAGAGGGTATCTAAGCAGTTGTTCCTGGAGTGATCAGTGTGTGATCAGAAGACTCTGGAAGACTTAGTTGCTGACTAAGTGGCGAACCATTGTAATCCGTGCGATTAGTGGATTAAATCCTCAGTTGAGGTAAATCATCTCTGCGGGGGTGGACTGAAGTAGTTTAGTTAACAACGAACCAGGATAAAAATAACTGTGCAATTTATTTTTATCTGTCAAGTTTTTAAAGCTACACTTATTCAAACCCCCCCTTTCTAAGTGTTTTTCTATCCTTCAATTGGTATCAGAGCGCCGGTTCTAAGGTGCAAGCACTTAACCGTGTTTAGAAAAGATTCAGGAAGAGAAAAACGCTTCAGTAAAAGATGGTTGATGAAAGTGAAAAGTCTACACCTACATCTACATCTGGCTCTGCTGAGCAATACAACGGTAACAATGGTTATACTAGACCGTCGGTATTTGATGGTGAAAACTTTGAATACTGGAAAGATAAACTGGAAAGTTACTTTCTTGGTCTAGACGGTGATCTATGGGATCTTCTGATGGATGGTTACAAACATCCAGTAAATGCCAGTGGCGTAAAGCTGACAAGGCAAGAAATGAATGATGATCAGAAAAAGCTTTTCAGGAATCATCATAAATGCAGAACTGTTTTGCTGAATGCTATCTCTCATGCTGAGTATGAGAAGATATCTAACAGGGAAACGGCCTATGACATATATGAGTCCTTGAAAATGACTCATGAAGGAAATGCTCAAGTCAAGGAGACTAAAGCTCTAGCTTTAATCCAGAAGTATGAAGCCTTCAAGATGGAGGATGATGAAGTCATTGAAAAGATGTTTTCAAGATTTCAAACTCTTACTGCTGGATTGAGAGTTCTTGACAAGGGATACACCAAGGCTGATCACGTAAAGAAGATCATCAGAAGCTTACCCAGAAGATGGGGTCCTATGGTGACTGCATTCAAGATTGCAAAGAATCTGAATGAAGTTTCTCTGGAAGAGCTTATCAGTGCCTTGAGAAGTCATGAAATAGAGCTGGACGCAAATGAGCCTCAAAAGAAAGGTAAGTCTATTGCATTAAAATCCAATATCAAGAAATGCACTAACGCTTTTCAGGCTAGAGAAGAAGATCCTGAAGAATCAGAATCTGAAGAAGAAGATGAACTGTCCTTGATCTCCAGAAGGCTAAATCAACTCTGGAAGACCAAGCAAAGGAAGTTCAGAGGCTTCAGAAGTTCAAAGAAATTTGAACGTGGAGAATCTTCTGATGAAAGAAGATTTGACAAGAAGAAGGTCATGTGCTATGAATGCAATGAGCCTGGACACTTCAAGAATGAATGTCCAAATCTTCAGAAGGAAAATCCCAAGAAGAAGTTTCATAAGAAGAAAGGTCTTATGGCAACCTGGGATGAGTCAGAAGATGATTCAGACTCTGAAGATGAGCAGGCTAACTGTGCGCTGATGGCGACAGAAGATGACAGATCAGAATCTACATCAGAATCAGATTCTGAAGAGGTATTTTCTGAACTTACTAGAGATGAGTTAGTTTCCGGTCTAACTGAACTTCTGGAACTCAAGTCTCAGATGAGTCTCAAATACAAAAAGCTGAAAAAGCTATTTGAATTTGAAACAAAGAAGCTTGAGTTGGAGAATTCTGAATTAAAAGAAAAACTTTTAAAATTATCCAATAATGTTGGATCTCCTTCTGATTCATAAAAATCCACTCCTAGTCTAAACCATATTCTGAAAGAATATGATTTAAGTTTCAGGAAGTTCTTATCTAGAAGTATTGGCAGAAGTCAGCTAGCTTCTATGATATATGCTGTGTCTGGAAACAAAAGAGTCGGCATTGGTTTTGAGGGTGAAACCCCATACAAACTTGAACCTGTTGATGAAATGAAATTCACATACAAGCCATTGTATGATCAGTTCAAGTATGGCCACTCCCATGATATTAGGCACACTTCGCATGCTCAAAGTTTTCACATAACACACACCAAAAAGCATGTGACACAACCTAGGAAATATCATGGAACTCACATTAAGAATTATCATGCTGTTCCTCCTATTGCTTACAATGTTAAACCCAAGTTCAATCAGAACTTGAGGAGAACTAACAAGAAAGGACCCAAGAAAATGTGGGTACCTAAGGATAAGATTATTCCAATTGCAGATATCCTTGACTGCAAAAAGGACAAAGCACAACATGTCATGGTACCTGGACTCTGGATGCTCACGACACATGACAGGAAGAAGGTCTATGTTCCAAGACCTGGTGCTTAAGTCTGGAGGGGAAGTCAAGTTTGGAGGAGATCAGAAGGGCAAGATAATTGGCTCTGGAACTATAAAGTCTGGTAACTCTCCTTCCATTTCTAATGTACTTCTTGTAGAAGGATTAACACATAACCTCTTATCTATCAGTCAATTGAGTGACAATGGTTATGATATAATCTTTAATCAAGAGTCTTGCAAGGCTGTAAATCAGAAGGATGGCTCAATCCTATTTACAGGCAAGAGGAAGAACAACATTTATAAGACAGATCTGCAAGATCTTATGAGTCAGAAGGTGACTTGTCTTATGTCTGTTTCTGAAGAGCAGTGGGTCTGGCACAGAAGATTAGGTCATGCTAGTTTGAGAAAGATTTCTCAGATTAACAAACTGAATCTTGTCAGAGGACTCCCTAATCTGAAATTCAAATCAGATGCTCTTTGTGAAGCATGTCAGAAGGGCAAGTTCTCCAAACCTGCATTCAAGTCCAAGAATGTTGTTTCTACCTCAAGGCCATTAGAACTCTTGCACATTGATCTGTTTGGCCCAGTCAAAACAGCATCTGTCAGAGGGAAGAAATATGGATTAGTCATCGTAGATGATTATAGCCGCTAGACATGGGTAAAATTCTTGAAACACAAGGATGAGACTCATTCAGTGTTCTTTGATTTCTGCATTCAGATTCAATCTGAAAAAGAGTGTAAAATCATGAAGGTCAGAAGTGATCATGGTGGTGAATTTGAGAACAAATCCTTTGAAGAATTCTTCAAAGAAAATGGTATTGCCCATGATTTCTCTTGTCCTAGAACTCCACAGCAAAATGGGGTTGTAGAACGAAAGAATAGGACTTTGCAAGAAATGGCCAGAACCATGATCAATGAAACCAATATGGCTAAGCATTTCTGGGCAGAAGCAATAAACACTGCATGCTATATTCAGAATAGAATCTCTATCAGACCTATTCTAAATAAGACTCCTTATGAATTGTGGAAGAATAAAAAGCCCAACATTTCATATTTCCATCCTTTTGGATGTGTATGCTTTATTCTGAACACTAAAGATCATCTTGGTAAGTTTGATTCCAAAGCACAAAAGTGTTTCCTTCTTGGATATTCTGAACGCTCAAAAGGCTACAGAGTATACAATACTGAAACATTGATTGTAGAAGAATCAATCAATATCAGGTTTGATGATAAGCTTGGTTCTGAAAAACCAAAGCAGTTTGATAATTTTGCAGATTGTGATATTGATATATCAGAAGTTGTTGAGCCAAGAAGCAACGCATCAGAAGCAGAGCTTCTCAGAAGCAAAGAATCGGAAGATCAAGTATCAGCTTCTCTGGAGAATCTAAGCATTTCTGAAGAACCATCTGTCAGAAGATCATCCAGACTCATCTCTGGTCATTCAGAAGATGTCATTCTTGGAAAGAAGGATGATCCAATCAGAACAAGAGCATTCCTTAAGAACAATGCAGATTGTCAATTAGGTCTTGTATCTTTGATCGAGCCAACTTCTGTTGATCATGCTCTAGAAGATCCAGACTGGATAATTGCTATGCAAGAAGAACTGAATCAGTTTACAAGGAATGATGTTTGGGATCTTGTTCCTAGACCAGATGGATTCAATATAATCGGTACAAAATGGGTCTTCAGAAACAAGCTCAGTGAGAAAGGTGAAGTGGTAAGGAACAAAGCCAGACTGGTGGCTCAGGGTTATAGTCAGCAAGAAGGGATTGACTATACAGAAACCTTTGCACCAGTGGCCAGGTTAGAATCTATTCGTCTATTAATTTCATTTGCCACTCAACATAACATCACCCTCTATCAGATGGATGTTAAGAGTGCCTTCTTAAATGGTTATATAGATGAAGAAGTTTATGTCCATCAACCTCCTGGTTTTGAAGACTCTATGTCTCCTAATCATGTTTTTAAACTAAAGAAATCATTGTATGGATTGAAACAGGCTCCCAGAGCTTGGTATGAACGCTTAAGTTCTTTCCTTCTGGATAATGGTTTCACTAGAGGAAAAGTGGACACTACTCTCTTTTGTAAAACCTTTAAAAGGGATATTTTAATTTGTCAAATATATGTAGATGATATTATTTTTGGAACATCTAATGCTACACTTGGAAAGGAGTTTGCTGAGTCTATGCAGGCTGAGTTTGAAATGAGCATGATGGGAGAACTCAAGTATTTCCTTGGAATACAAATAAATCAAACATCAGAAGGAACGTATGTTCACCAAACCAAGTATGTGAAGGAACTTCTGAAGAAGTTTAATCTTCTAGACTGCAAAGAAGCCAAAACTCCTATGCATCCAACATGCATCCTAGGTAAGGATGAGGTAAGTAAGAAGGTAGATCAGAAGTTATACAGAGGTATGATTGGATCTCTTCTATATCTGACTGCTTCTAGACCTGACATTCTGTTCAGTGTTTGTTTGTGTGCTAGATTCCAATCAGATCCTAGAGAATCTCATTTAACTGCTGTTAAGAGAATTCTAAGGTATCTGAAAGGTACTACTAATGTTGGCTTAGTTTACAGAAAATCTAAAGAATACAACTTAGTAGGATTCTGCGATGCTGACTATGCTGGAGACAGAATTGAAAGAAAGAGTACTTCAGGAAGTTGCCAATTTCTTGGAAGTCATTTGATCTCTTGGTATAGCAAGAAGCAAGCTACTATTGCTCTATCAACAACAGAAGCAGAATATGTCGCTGCTGCTGGTTGCAGTACACAGATGCTCTGGATGAAGAGTCAGCTAGAAGATTATCAGATATTTGAGAGTAACATTCCTATATTCTGTGATAATACTTCTGCTATATGTTTATCTAAGAATCCTATTCTTCATTCAAAAGCTAAACATATTGAGATTAAACATCATTTCATAAGGGACTATGTTCAGAAGGGTGTTATATCTTTAAACTTTGTTGATACAGACCATCAATGGGCTGATATTTTTACAAAACCCCTGGCTGAAGATAGGTTTAAGTTCATTCTGAAGAACATCAGTATGGATTTATGCCTAGAATGAGAAGATGAGAAGTTCTCATGTATGAGTATCTTCTGAAATGAAAATGGACTATTTTTTTAATCAGAAGTTCTGATTGAAATCTTTTAGAAATTATGATTCGGTTATTACTAACGTTTCATTGTCTAAGTTGATTCAGAACCTCTTTTAAAGCAAAACAGCTGTAACGTTTTATCTCGGGATGGTAAACCTGTCGTTACTGTTCATGGATAAGCGCGCGTGCAGTTGAAGGGACGCCGACCATAGGTAACTGTGCTAGTCACCTCATTCGTCTTTATTATCTCTCCTCACGTCACGTAACATTAAATGCTTTTCATCATTTACTCTCTTTCAGTTTTTCTTTATATTCTTCAAACGCCTCTCCTTCCCTCTCATATTTTCTCTATTCACTCTATCTTTTTGCATTCATATCAAACCCTACCTGTTCATTATCTGCAAATCCATCATGAACTCTTCATCAAGCCCAGGAAACCACGGAAAAGATCAAAACAAAAAGAGGAAAGCTGTTGAAACATCTCCTTCCAAACCCAAAAAGATAAAGATCACCTATGACCCTCTCAAGGTGAATCCATTTGAAGCAATGTTATCTGGAAACTATTCTAGACGTGTGTTTCAACCTCCTGGTGAAAGCCCTCCATCATCTCCATCTTCTTCCTCATCGTGTTTCCTTCTAGACTCAACTTCCTCTTCATCTAACCCTTCCTCTCCCTCAACCCATTCCGAAGAAATCTCTTCTTCTTCACCTGCTGAGAATGTTGTCTCTGATAAAGATTGTGGAAGATCTGCATCAGAACCAAGTCTCCCTGACCCCTCGCCTGGAAGCCCTAGAAGCAGTCAATGAGGCGGTTCACTCCTTCATGGCATGCTGGCACAGACTTTGTCTTAGCTAGGGTCTTAGGATTTGGTCTTAGTAGTTTTTCCTTCCTTGTTACATCTGCCTGTTAAACATCCTCTCTTGTAATCTTTCTGTTTGATTATCAATAAAAAGTTTCCTTGATTTACATTCCAGTGATTTTATTTGTCATTTTATTCATCTGAATCTTTTGAAATATTCTTTTTGATGTTATGACAAAAAGGGGGAGAAGATAAATGATAAATGATTTGATTAATCTATCAGTTGCTGGGTAAAGCTCCCACACATTTACTAACAAGAACTGCAAGTTCTATATGGTTTAAGTGTTTTGCAGGTATAAAGAAGTGAAGAGAATCTTCAAAGCAAACACAAGAAGCTAAACCATGGAAACTGAAGCAAGCCGAGTGCTGTCAAGCTTCAGAAATCAGAAGCAAGAAAGAAGAATAGAATTTGATCCATATTTGTCTATTTGATCTGACAAAATTCTATTTGCTCTGATACATTATTTTAGCCTATATGGCTCTGATACATATCATGTGTTCAAATATACATTTTATGTTCTGACTCGTTCATGCTGACTTTTGTCGTTTAGTTTTTGTTCTGTAACATTTCAGGATGTAGAGATGCTCAGATGATGCTCTGGTACATTCAACAATGTTCTGATACAAATCTAGCATGAAGTGATGTTGGTAGAAATTCAAAGCTCTGAAGCTATCCGAGGGAAGCAGAAATCAGAAGCTGTGAATGTTCTAAAGATCCAGAAAACTCAAGTTCTGAAGTTGTCCTAAATGGAAGCAGAAATCAGAAGCTGTGAATGTTCAGAAGATCAAAGAAATTCAAGTTCTGAAGCTGTCCTAGATGGAAGCAGAAATCAGAAGCTGTGAATGTTCAGAAGATCAAAGAAATTCAAGTTCTGAAGCTGTCCTAGATGGAAGCAGGAATCAGAAGCTGTGAGTGTTCTATGGATCTAAAGAAATTCTAGTTCTGAAGCTGTCCAATGGAAGCAGAAGTCAGAAGCTAGGAATTCTCTAAAGACAAGAAGCTTATATGATCGTCTCTACCGAAATAATCAGGGAAGTCTTTTATTAAAGTTCTTCGAGTATTTATTTCAGGGGGAGATTATTTATCTCAGGGGGAGATTGTTAATCTCAGGGGGAGACATATTCATATGCTTATGCTATAGCTGTGTAATTTGTCTTTTGCCGTCTATTCTTTCTGATCGCAAATTCATATCATTTATATATGTTTTTGTCATCATCAAAAAGGGGGAGATTGTTAGAACAAGATTTGTTCTGATCAATTATCTTAGTTTTGATGATAACAATAATATGAATTTTGCTCAAGATAATATGGTACTCTAATCCAATGCAATTTCCTTTTCAGGAAATATATATAAAGAGTACGCATAATTCAGCGCTCAGAAGCTTTGTCTCAAAGGGTTCAGCATGCAACATCAGAACATGGTCTGGCAAGACATCAGAAGATGGTCGAAGCAGAATCAGAACATGGGTCTATGGAAGCATCAGAAGAACAAGAAAACAGAAGCACTGAAGTTCTGATGGTATCACGCTCAGAAGCACTTGAAGGTCAGAAGATCAGAAGATGCTCTGCACCAAGCTGTTTGACTCTGATGATATTCAAACGTTGTATTCACAAACATCAGATCATAAGGAAGTACAAGTGGCAAGCTACGCTGACTGACAAAAGGAACGTTAAAAGCTACTAAAGGCTACGTCAGTAGACACAGCGTGAACAAGGCTCGAGGTAGTTGACAAAAGCGTATAACATTAAATGCGATGCTGTACGGAACACGCAAAGCATTAAATGCACTCAACGGTCATCTTCTCCAACGCCTATAAATATGAAGTTCTGACGAGAAGCAAGGTTAACGATTCTGCACCAAAACAACTCAAATTAACTTGCTGAAACTCTGTTCAAATCAAAGCTCAGAATCTTCATCTTCATCAAAGCTCACTACATTGTTGTTGTAATATATTAGTGAGATTAAGCTTAAACGTTAAGAGAAATATCACAGTTTGTGATTATCGCTTTTAAGAAGCATTTGTAATACTCTTAGAATTAATTACATTAAGTTGTAAGGAACTAGAGTGATCGTGTGGATCAGAATACTCTAGGAAGTCTTAGAAGTGATCTAAGCAGGTTGTAACTAGAGTGATCGTGTGGATCAGTATACTCTAGAAAAGTCTTAGAGGGTATCTAAGCAGTTGTTCCTGGAGTGATCAGTGTGTGATCAGAAGACTCTGGAAGACTTAGTTGCTGACTAAGTGGAGAACCATTGTAATCCGTGCGATTAGTGGATTAAATCCTCAGTTGAGGTAAATCATCTCTGCGGGGGTGGACTGGAGTAGTTTAGTTAACAACGAACCAGGATAAAAATAACTGTGCAATTTATTTTTATCTGTCAAGTTTTTAAAGCTACACTTATTCAAACCCCCCCTTTCTAAGTGTTTTTCTATCCTTCAGTTGCGACGTGGGATCCCACGTCGCAACATGGAACATCACGTCACAACCAAAAACTAGCGACGTGTGTTCCCACGTCGCAGGAGCACGTGTGGCAACTCAGTAGCGACGTGGATACCACGTCAGAAGGTAGCGACGTGACTCCAACGTCGCAATAAAGTTATATGGGAAACATCTCCCTGCACGCAGAGCAGGTGTGACAGGTGTGGGGAAGTGTGCTTTTGACTTTTACAGTGACGTGTCTTTCACGTCGCTACTTTGAATGCTATTTTTTTTTAAATTTAATCACGCAGGATGAATTGTGTTTTTATATAATAAATTAATTAATTTATATAATAAAATTTATATAATAAAATTTATATATAATAAAATATATATAATACAATTTATATATAATAAAATTTATATAATAAAATCTATAAAATAAAATTTATATAATAAAATTTATATAATAAAATCTATAAAATATAATTTATATAATAAAATTTATATAATAAAATTTTATAAAATAAATTCATATAATAAATTTTATATAATAAAGTCAATTAAATAAAACTAAAAATTTAAAACTAATATTTTAATAAATTAAAATGTAGAATAAGTTACATAAATATAAATTTAAAACAAATAAAATACAAAATGTTTTTAAGAGGCATCATCATCATTCGGAAAATAATTATCAGGATTAAAATCATCATCCACTCCGTCATCCTCCGGCTCTTGAGGAGGAACATTACTGTAATTTCCACCTCCTTGCATAAATCGTCTCATCTGCTCCTCCATCTCAGCTTGCTTCTTCAGAATGCCCTCAATTTGCCGCGCATGCTGCTCCTCCATATCAGATTGCTTCTTCCGCATCATCTCCATCTGGGCCTCATTTTCGCGTCTCGCCAATTGCCTTATTAATTCAGTTTGTTCCCGTGTCAGATTTGGTTGACGCGATCCACCCTCTCCATCCTGAACTCTTTGATACAAATTGCGATCACCAGCTCTATAGCTGGACGCCAAATTTCCAGCCCCAAAAAAGCAACCATTAAGCCCTTTTTCTTTAATAACCTCACACCAAATATAGTGATCAACATCAGCGTTAAACGGCTCCCCCTCTGCTGGCATGTATTGAGGATTATTTTCTAGAAATATTGCAAGCAATCTATCATATTCATCCTGCACACATATTCAATAAAAAAATTTAAGTTAAATATTTACATGCATATTTAATTATACTAAATAAATATGTACATACTATAAATTAAAATATATTAAAAAGTTGCCACGTGATTTTCACGCCACAACTTATGATTTGCCACGTGATTTTCACGTGGCAATTTATCAATTGCCATATGAAATTCACGTCACAATTTTTTTATTTATTTAAAAAAAATAAACAACGTCAATTTCACTTACAAGATATATCCTCGTGCGCTCGTGTTATCCCCATCATGTTTTGGTTGACAACAAATGGAAGCCTCTTTATTTGAGAAAGTTTGTGTGTCTCTACATATCAATCTTATCTTCACAGCAAGTGATAATTTCTCAGGCTTTATGAACTTCTTGATTCCAAATGGAAGAAGCTCAGCAAATGGTAAGTCGCTTCAGTGTAAGTGACAGTTTGCATCCAGTTCCTTTTCTCAAGCCATGTCCTTGATTAAAGAAGAAGTTGATCCCTATTCTTAGCGGCAACTTATTGTTCTCAGCAGCTTATCGTCAACCATTGAGGCGGTAATTCAATTTTCTTCTACCTTCAACTATTGAGTTGGTAAGTTACATAAATATAAATTTAAAACAAATAAAATACAAAATGTTTATAAGAGGCATCATCATCATTCGGAAAATAATTATCAGGATTAAAATCATCATCCACTCCGTCATCCTCCGGCTCTTGAGGAGGAACATTACTGTAATTTCCACCTCCTTGCATAAATCGTCTCATCTGCTCCTCCATCTCAGCTTGCTTCTTCAGAATGCCCTCAATTTGCCGCGCATGCTGCTCCTCCATATCAGATTGCTTCTTCCGCATCATCTCCATCTGGGCCTCATTTTCGCGTCTCGCCAATTGCCTTATTAATTCAGTTTGTTCCCGTGTCAGATTTGGTTGACGCGATCCACCCTCTCCATCCTGAACTCTTTGATACAAATTGCGATCACCAGCTCTATAGCTGGACGCCAAATTTCCAGCCCCAAAAAAGCAACCATTAAGCCCTTTTTCTGTAATAACCTCACACCAAATATAGTGATCAACATCAGCGTTAAACGGCTCCCCCTCCTCTGGCATGTATTGAGGATTATTTTTTAGAAATATTGCAAGCAATCTATCATATTCATCCTGCACACATATTCAATAAAAAAATTTAAGTTAAATATTTACATGCATATTTAATTATACTAAATAAATATGTACATACTATAAATTAAAATATATTAAAAAGTTGCCACGTGATTTTCACGCCACAACTTATGATTTGCCACGTGATTTTCACGTGGCAATTTATCAATTGCCATATGAAATTCACGTCACAATTTTTTTATTTATTTAAAAAAAATAAACAACGTCAATTTCACTTACAAGATACATCCTCGTGCGCTCGTGTTATCCCCATCATGTTTTGGTTGACAACAAATGGAAGCCTCTTTATTTGAGAAAGTTTGTGTGTCTCTACATATCAATCTTATCTTCACAGCAAGTGATAATCTCTCAGGCTTTATGAACTTCTTGATTCCAAATGGAAGAAGCTCAGCAAATGGTAAGTCGCTTCAGTGTAAGTGACAGTTTGCATCCAGTTCCTTTTCTCAAGCCATGTCCTTGATTAAAGAAGAAGTTGATCCCTATTCTTAGCGGCAACTTATTGTTCTCAGCAGCTTATCGTCAACCATTGAGGCGGTAATTCAATTTTCTTCTACCTTCAACTATTGAGTTGGTAAGTTACATAAATATAAATTTAAAACAAATAAAATACAAAATGTTTTTAAGAGGCATCATCATCATTCGGAAAATAATTATCAGGATTAAAATCATCATCCACTCCGTCATCCTCCGGCTCTTGAGGAGGAACATTACTGTAATTTCCACCTCCTTGCATAAATCGTCTCATCTGCTCCTCCATCTCAGCTTGCTTCTTCAGAATGCCCTCAATTTGCCGCGCATGCTGCTCCTCCATATCAGATTGCTTCTTCCGCATCATCTCCATCTGGGCCTCATTTTCGCGTCTCGCCAATTGCCTTATTAATTCAGTTTGTTCCCGTGTCAGATTTGGTTGACGCGATCCACCCTCTCCATCCTGAACTCTTTGATACAAATTGCGATCACCAGCTCTATAGCTGGACGCCAAATTTCCAGCCCAAAAAAAGCAACCATTAAGCCCTTTTTCTTTAATAACCTCACACCAAATATAGTGATCAACATCAGCGTTAAACGGCTCCCCCTCTGCTGGCATGTATTGAGGATTATTTTCTAGAAATATTGCAAGCAATCTATCATATTCATCCTGCACACATATTCAATAAAAAAATGTAAGTTAAATATTTACATGCATATTTAATTATACTAAATAAATATGTACATACTATAAATTAAAATATATTAAAAAGTTGCCACGTGATTTTCACGCCACAACTTATGATTTTCCACGTGATTTTCACGTGGCAATTTATCAATTGCCATATGAAATTCACGTCACAATTTTTTTATTTATTTTAAAAAAATAAACAACGTCAATTTCACTTACAAGATACATCCTCGTGCGCTCGTGTTATCCCCATCATGTTTTGGTTGACAACAAATGGAAGCCTCTTTATTTGAGAAAGTTTGTGTGTCTCTACATATCAATCTTATCTTCACAGCATGTGATAATCTCTCAGTCTTTATGAACTTCTTGATTCCAAATGGATGAAGCTCAGCAAATGGTAAGTCGCTTCAGTGTAAGTGACAGTTTGCATCCAGTTCCTTTTCTCAAGCCATGTCCTTGATTAAAGAAGAAGTTGATCCCTATTCTTAGCGGCAACTTATTGTTCTCAGCAGCTTATCGTCAACCATTGAGGCGGTAATTCAATTTTCTTCTACCTTCAACTATTGAGTTGGTAGTTTATCGTCAACCATTGAGGCGGTAATTTAATTTCCTTCTACCTTCAACTTTTGAGTTGGTAGCTTATCGTCAACCATTGAGGCGATAATTCAATTTTCTTCTACCTTCAACTATTGAGTAGGTAGCTTATCGTCAACCATTGAGGCGATAATTCAATTTCTTTCTACCTTCAAGTTTTGAGTTGGTAGCTTATCGTCAACCATTGAGGCGATAATTCAATTTTCTTCTACCTTCAACTATTGAGTAGGTAGCTTATCGTCAACCATTGAGGCGATAATTCAATTTTCTTCTACCTTCAACTATTGAGTAGGTAGCTTATCGTCAACCATTGAGGCGGAAATTCAATCTTTCTTCTACCTTCAACTATTGAGTTGGTAGCTTATCGTCAACCATTGAGGCGGTAATTCAATCTTTCTTCTACCTTCAACTATTGAGTTGGTAGCTTATCGTCAACCATAGAGGCGGTAATTCAGTCTTTCTTCTACCTTCAACTATTGAGTTGGTAGCTTATCGTCAACCATTGAGGCGGTAATTCAATCTTTCTTCTACCTTCAACTATTGAGTTGGAAGCTCACCTTCAGTGGAACGTTGGTGTATTTTGTTCATCGTCAGTGGTACGTCGATGTATTTCTCTTTAATACCTTTAGTGGAACGTTGGTATATGTTATCGTCAATGGTACGGCGGTACATCCCTTTTCTACCTCCAGTGGAACGTTGGTAGCTCACCTCCAGTGGAACGTTGGTGTATTTTGTTCATCGTCAGTGGTACGTCGATGTATTTCTATTTAATACCTTCAGTGGAACGTTGGTATATGTTGTCGCCAATGGTACGGCCTTACATCTCTTTTCTACCTCCAGTGGAACGTTGGTAGTTCACCTTCATTGGAACGTTGGTGTATTTTGTTATATCTTCATCGTCAGTGGTACGTCGATGTATTCATCTCTTTTCTACCTCCAGTGGAACGTTGGTAGTTCACCTTCAGTGGAACGTTGGTGTATTTTGTTATATCTTCATTGTCAGTGGTACGTCGATATATTCATCTCTTTTCTATCTCCAGTGGAACGTTGGTAGTTCACCTTCATTGGAACGTTGGTGTATCTTGTTATATCTTCATCGTCAGTGGTACGTCGATGTATTCATCTCTTTTCTACCTCCAGTGGAACGTTGGTAGTTCACCTTCAGTGGAACGTTGGTGTATTTTGTTATATCTTCATCGTCAGTGGTACGTCGATATATTCATCTCTTTTCTACCTCCAGTGGAACGTTGGTAGTTCACCTTCAGTGGAACGTTGGTGTATCTTGTTATATCTTCATCGTCAGTGGTACGTCAAGGTATTCATCTCTTTTCTTCCTCCAATGGAACGTTGGTAGTTCACCTTTAGTGGAACGTTTGTGTATCTTGTTATATCTTCATCGTCAGTGGTACGTCGATGTATTTCTCTTTTCTACCTCCAGTGGAACGTTGGTAGCTCACCTTTAGTGGAACGTTGGTGTATCTTATTATCTTCATCGTCAGTGGTACGTCGATGTATTTCTCTTTCATACCTTCAGTGGAACGTTGGTATATGTTATCGTCAATGGTACGGCGGTACATCTCTTTTCTACCTTCAGTGGAATGTTGGTAGCTCACCTTCAGTGGAACGTTGGTGTATCTTATTATCTTCCTCGTCAATGGTACGTCGATGTATTTCTCTTTCAGTGGAACGTTGGTAGCTCACCTTCAGTGGAACGTTGGTATATGTTATCGTCAATGGTACGGCGGTACATCTCTTTTCTACCCTCAGTGGAACGTTGGTAGCTCACCTTCAGTGGAACGTTGGTGTATCTTATTATCTTCCTCGTCAATGGTACGTCGATGTATTTCTCTTTCAGTGGAACGTTGGTAGCTCACCTTCAGTGGAACGTTGGTATATGTTATCGTCAATGGTACGGCGGTACATCTCTTTTCTACCCTCAGTGGAACGTTGGTAGCTCACCTTCATTGGAACGTTGGTGTATCTTATTATATTTTCATATCATCAGTGGAACGATGGTGTGTTTTCTGTTAATGAAAGATTGGTATTCTGATTCTCCAGTGAAAGAGGATGCATATTTTCTCATCCCAGGTGAAAGAGGATGCCTCCCTTTTTTTCTCATCCCCAGTGAAAGGTGGTGCTTTAACCTCTTTGGTGCGAAATGTTTTCCCCAGTGAATTTTCTTTTCCCTGCAAAATCTCATTTCTCCAACAAAGTCTTGTTTTCCCTAGTGGATTTCTTCCCGCAAGACATTTGTTTTTCCCAGTGGATTTCCTTTTCCTCCCTAGTGGTGTCCTGTTTCCCTCTTGTGGAAATCATATGCATTCATTATCATAAGCATTGCATGGCATCTTAGGGTCAAAAATTGTGTGTTTTATATATTTAAGTCCCTTCAATCGCGTCGAAACGAAGATTTCCAATCATCGTGTCTCCGGATAGAAGAAACTTAAATAGGGGCATCTGTCATACCCCAATTTTTGACCCGCATTTTATGTGTCGATTTGCATCTTATTTGAAAAATAAAAAAAAATATAGTTGTTTTCATTTATTCTTGTTTTTATTATTAATAGTACCATTGTTCATTTGTTACTAATCTTTCGATTTCAATTTTAATTTGTTATTCAATTTAATTTTTTAGATTGAATTTCTTATTAAAATTAAAATCATTTTTCTATTTTTTGTTTGTTGTTACTATTTTTAAATAGGGTACAAATAAAAAAGGGAGGTGCAATTCAAGAGACTTCAAAGCCCATTTGGTACAAGGTCCATTATCATGTGGATCCAAGTCTTTGAAGCCAATTAGCCATGGTCCAAGCCACATAAGCCACGAAGCCAAATTTGAGATTGTTGGGGTCTCCACAAAAATCACGTCACTACACGATCAAAAGAAACAAATTTTCATATTTTTTGCCAAAATTGGGTGGGACCATCTCAAATATTTCACACTTTTTTCAGCATACACATCACGTTCCCAACCAAACAAATTGGACAAAACGCAAAGTTTGGGTCACGATTTCACCACCCTTCACAAGTTCCTCGTTGATTCACACGCTTCAGCAATTGTTCACACGTATTTCATTTCTGAATCCATCTATAAATAAGGGCTTGATCACACTGAAAAAGGGGGAGGAGAAAATCACATTGTTACGCTGCTAAAATTTTATCAGAATTCTCCTCCAAACCTTCATACACTAACCTTCCATTTCTGCACAAATCATCAAACAACCTCCTTCAATCCACTCACTCAATCATCACCGAAACTTCATCAATTGCCATCACCGAAACTTCATCATATCACCTTCACAAAACTCACTCAAAAATTACCTGCAATCCTTCAACATACCTTCATCTTCAACTATACCGTAACAACATCACCATCCGAAAACCGACTAAAACATCCATTAACCTCACTCCAATCAACAGTTCAAATCATCACAAAAACCTTCAAAAACCGTGAACATCAAATCCCTCCGTCTGAGCTTCTTTCCGACGAAACCACCATATAACTTCTTATCCTCACTCTACCGTGAAAACCACCAATCTGAAAACTTGATTAATGCAACCTTCACCGCACCGCATCTACAAATCCGACGCGATCAACATCAACTCACCGCATCAGAATTGATCCAACTCAGCAAAACAATAGTGCAGACACGCGTTCAATCGCATCAACATCTTCTTCACACCGCAACACGTCCTCAACCTGCAGAAGTGACACGCAGAGAAGCTTAACGAATCATCATCTTCAACGTCAATCTCGTATCCGATACGACGTCGTTGGAGCTATCGGAGGCACAGAGCATCGATATGCCTCACTCAGATTCTAAATCGGATGTTCTCGATTTGTTTGATTGAGAGATAGAAGAAACGGAGAGAAGAGGAGTTCAAAAATGGAAGAACAGAGGAAGTTTGGAAAGATGAATAGAAAGCAAGTTTTAACGTGAAAAGAGATGTGGAACAGGGGAGAATATTGTTTCACGTGACAACAGATGTGGGGCGAATCCTTTTGTTGTGATCCTTTTAGGGTTCCATTTGATGCAGGTTATTTGGGCCAGACTTTTCTAAAGCCCATTCTGATTCATTCTTGCACCCTGCAGTGTAAACACACCCCTATCCTTTTAGTTTTATAGCCTATTTTGGTTTCTTTTATGTTTTTACAAAAAATATTTTGGTTTATTAGTTTTTCTATTGATATTAAAAAATTAAAAAATATACATGTTAATATTAGTTTTTTTATATATATATATCAAAAATATCAAAAATAGTTTTAAATTTTCTTTTTGATTTGATACTTGATGATCCATTTGGTGAGAGTTTATGATTTAATTTTTCAATATATCTCTATTCTTCTACTCCATTCTTATTTTTCTTTGAATCACAAGTTAGAGGCCTAATTTCTCTCTAATTTCAATGGACTTAGGGCGTCGATAGGATGAGAATCCAAATCCGCAAAATTAAGTGATTGAAATTATGGATGAAAGGAGCTTTTGAATGTGGTTCCATCTTTTACTTCTTTTTATTTTGATCGATGAAAGTCTTAATACTTTGAGAATTCTTATGGATTCTTGGTAAAGACTAGATCGCTCCTTATTTTTCTTTTCGTGCGGTATTGCTTTCGGAGAGTGATCTACATATCACTTCTCTCGCATGCATTAGCACATAAAGTTTTGACCGGCCTCATTGTAGGGTGATTTCTACATAAATCACTTGGCGATCTGCTTAACATAGCGCAATATTTCGTGTCCCGAATAAAAAAGATCAAATATGGAAGAGAATTGTATGCGGTTGATTTAAGACTTATGGAGGTTTATCGTGTAGTCGCTATGATTTTACCAAGCTTCTGATAAATTTCCATTGAATTTAAATCCGAGAACATCCTTCACTCACCATCGATCTTTCTTACTAACTTTGATAACATACTTGACAAGTTTCAAGATGGTTATCTTTAACATCTAACAATTGACTTTAATTTCCGCAATTTATTATATTGCTCTTTATATTTTGCTTTATGCTTTATTTTATCATTTCTTTATGTTTCCGCTATTTTCTCTTTGTCCATTTGGACGCTTGGTTTATGCTTCCGCTATTTTCTCTTTGTCCACTTGGACCATACTTTACTTTTATGCTAAAACACTAATAATCAACAAAAATCTAAAAAATACCTAAGGCTCTATTTCGGACTATTGGTTACTATCCTGAGCATTTTGGAGATTCGGACTTATGGACTTAGGACCTCTGGACTCTTATTCTGTAATTACTCTGTGGTTGTTCTGTCTGTCTGGCATTGGATTGTTGTCTGTTTGTGTGTGCAAGTATTTCCTTGAAAGTCCTTGATGGTTAATTCCAAGGCATTGAAATAAGGATTTTACCCGAAAACAGCCGTTACTCTGCCCGATTTTCGTCAGAATTTTAATGTGCTTAATGCAAAGTGGTGCTAATATAATAAGTTCATCTGAATCCCCAAGTGATAATGTGTTGGTATTAATAGTCCAAAGGATGGGAAATCTACCTTGACCCATAATGTCAAGTGTTGGCTTCTTCTTCAGTTAGACCGTTTCTTTCCTTAGCTTTTATTTTACGCAATAGGATTGCCTCTTCATCTCCTCCCATTCTTAAATTTTCAAAATCTTCTTCCTTTTTACAAAATCTTCTTATGTTTGCAATCTTTTCAAAACCTTTTCTTTTAAAAAATATCTTTTGCCCTTAGTGGCTTTTCTTCAAAAGTTTAGACACGATTAATTGTCGAAACGAGTGGTTATACCCCACGATTTTGAAATTGATTGATATAATGAGATCTTTTCCGCATGAGAGAGCTAGTGGCATACTCGTTGATTTTATTCGATTTGGAGCCCTTCTTTCATTGGCGATGCAAAGAAATCATTTGTTCTCATGCTCAAGATCAATGGCTGAGTATTTCTCTTTGACGACGATAAAGTGTTTATTCGTTTTTTTAAAATGTTTTCCCTTTAAGCGGAACTACATTAGCTCTGACTTCTCCATTGCACCGAGGAGGTATGTAGGCACAAGGCTTAATGTCTTGCCGAGCTTATTTTAAAAATAAAAACAAACTCTTTTTTAGCACACACGACACAGATTTTCAAAAAGGTTCCTGTGGAATACCACAGAAATGAGGGGTGCTTAAAATCTTCCCCTTGTATAATCAACACCCGAACCTGAGTTCTCTTTTTGTTTTAAAACAAACTTTGGGTTTTACGTTCTTTTTCCTTTTCCTTTGGAAACAATAAAGCGCGGTGGCGATTTCGAACGAAATATTGAGTCGAGTCAATCTATGGCTTTGATCTCAGATTTTCCCCGCTACAGAAAAATGGCGACTTCACTGGGGAGCCAATTTTAAGTGTGTTAAGCCTATTTTTGTTTATCTGTGTGTTTAGTATTTGTATATATTATTGTGTGCTTTGTTTGTTTTTTTATTTTTTCTTTTTGGTGCTCGATGGTTCCTCTGTGATGAGATAAAGTTCTAACCCAGACTTTGGTGAGTAACTTGAGATAGGAGGTGGTAAGACCAATAGTTGCATGTTAGGAGCAATCCTTAACATGAGCATCATATGGTGGAACCCCAATCAGTGGAGGCCTCATGGAAGGTAGTAGAGGTTGTTACGAATTATCGTAAGAACGCTATTACTTTCAATAGTGAGTGTCCGTAGAAGCTGAATGGCCTAGAACCTTGTAACCCATCTAAGCCTGTTTAGGATGTAGTGCAGAAACAAGGTCAAGTACCAATTTGAGCTTGTTGTCATGCGATGCTACGCTCAGACGAGGTCTTTTTAGGCATATTATTGGCGCCCATAAGCAATTGTGCGTGCCAGTAGTATCCGATAGAAGATTGAAAACTCTGGGAACCTTTGTAGAACCCGTTCGGCAGGTACAAAATTCCCTAGATCATACCTTTTTGGATGGTTGGACCCATGGCTCCATGCTCGTGACGTCGAACCTTTGAACTATGATCTTATGTGGCCTTGCATGCTCTTGGTTATAGTTGATGCATAAACCATGCATTCATGCATCTATGAAAACTCTTTTTCTTTTGGTTTTCAAGGAACTTAGAGGTCTTTCCTTGTAAACATCATAAGTTTCATCAAACTCAATGGATCTTGGGTGTTGATGGGGTGAAAACTCTAATCCACCAAAATGGATGATTGATTTTAATGATAACTTAATCGAAGCTTTAGTCCAATGTTTGAGTGTTTACAAGTTAATATCTTAAGTTCCTTGAAACTCAAAAATTAAAATAAAAACAAATCATAGGCATTGCATGCATCATTCTGCATTTGGTCCTGCTTTCTAAAGAGGTTTTTCTAGAGCCTTATTTCCTTTCTCCTGGTATCATCAGTACAACACTCGTGCTAAGAAGAAATGGAAAGCATCAAGCAAGAGATTCGTGAACTCCGCGAAGAGGTGATTACTCTGAAGGCTGGTATGGAGCATCTGACTGCTCTAGTTGAGGTTCTAGTTGTTGCCCAAGTCAATCCTCCTATGAAGGAAGAAAGGATGGCAAAGGTCTTTCTTGAAACTCTGAACTCATCCTTTCCTAAGGGGATAGTAGTCCGTACACCTACTGACATCCATGGAAAGGTGGATATGAAAGCGCTTCTAGAAAAGGATGTCCGAAAGGAATGTTTGCTTGAAGAAGGTAACTCAGTTGGTAGTGTAAAGAAGTTTGGTAATGACTTTTCAAAGAATAGAATAAGAGGAGTTAACCATCATCAACGTCAGCATGTCATCCTTGTGCCCAATTCAGTTCATGGAATTCCAGATTATCAGTAGAGTACTCGTCAACGAGCTCCTCCACTGAACGAGCAAAATCAATCTCAAAAGGGGAATTTTGATCCCATCCCCATGACTTACACAAAAATGTACTCTGCTTTGATTTGTAAGAATTTGGTTCAGATAAGGTCACCGCCTCCTGTTCCCGAGAAACTCCCTTGGTGGTACAAAGTCGACGCTACTTGTGCTTTTCATCAGAATGCTCCTGGACATGGCTTAGAGGATTGCTGGCCTCTCAAGATTGAAGTTCAAAGATTAATCCATGCTGGTATTTTGACTTTCCAAGATGTTGGTTCTGATGTTCAAGCCAATCCTTTGCCAAAGCATGAATGAATCACTATTGATGGTAGCCTGAAGTTCGAAAGATGTTTCGTTCAGCACATGTCCTGATGGAGAGAGTCTTCTCAGTTTTTTAGTATTCTTACTGACTTTCATTTGTAATATTACTTGTTTTTCAAATACATTGTTTGCATGTGGAAACTTGTTTGTTTTTGAATGTTAATAATAACACAATGATAATGTTTGTCTTGAAGTAATCCATTCGTTTCACTCATATTTGTTTTTATGCATTATGATACCAATTGCTTTTGCCAAACTCTTGCTTATGCAAAGATTGGAGGGAGGATGATGATCTGAAAACGCAAAATTTCTGGTTGTATGCTTTTGAATAAGACCCTGCTGATGATGTACAGGCATTGTTTCAAATCCTAAACACCGGAGATATAAGGAAGATAATCCCTTGTTAACCCCTTTGAGCCTTGAAGTAGGAGTTTCTTTTCTAAACGAAAAAAACCTAATTTTTAACCTGGGGCAGGGTAGTGTTCATTTGATTTGGCCGAGTGTTCATGTTTCAAAAAGGATTATGCATCCAAGTGTCAATCATATCCACATCAAAGGTTGGATCATGGGAAACCACAATGGTTATCCATCGCGCATCAAAAGGCTGGAAAATGTGAAACCACAATGGTTATCCTCCATCCGCCAAGGAATGAGGCAGTCACAACCCTCTCAACAAGTCAAGACAATGTTAATATCACACGATTTGTTCAAATCAAAAGAAAAAAAGAAAGAGAAAAAAAAAAGCTCACTAAGTCAGAAACTTGAAAATAAATGGCTTAGGCAAAAGTTAGAGCATCCCGCTGGACGACCAATTAAAAAAACAAAACCAGTCCAGGCAAAAGTTAGGGAAAACGAAAAAAAAGCGAAAAGTGAAAAGAAGGGACTACAAAGCAAAAGTCCTCAACAATGAACAAATCTGTGTGAATACAAGCATGAAGACAAAAAGGGTGGCTGCTATTCCAAGAAAACTTCATTGGATCCTTAATGGCACAAAATCCTTTTGAGAGATGAATACTCATGTTGAGTTAACTGAACATAGGAATGGAAAACATCACGAAGTTGGGGTGGGCTAAATAAACTTTGAGCCTAAAAATCTTTTTTCTGAAAACCGTGAACCAGGCCACGATACAACCCTTAAAAGTCCTAATTGAAGCAGGGTTTATTTCGAAAGCATACTTAAACAAGAAAGCGTTCCTGACTCCTATCGGTTATGCTGAAAACTTATGTTGGTATCATATGCATACAAAAATCAATGTCATTTCCTTAACCAGTGATTCGTTCACAAGGTTTTGTGACATCTTTTAATAAAACTTCAAGACTTACATAATTGTTGCATTTTAATTATCCTTCTCAGAATAAACATTTTTCTGCTTGTAAACATTTGCTTGACATCCAGGAAGTTTACATTTGATCATCAGTAGAAAACTAAAACATTGCCAGGGGCATGTTATTTTCCCAATATGTTGCTTTTTCAAGTTTGATTACCATCATGGGGCAAAGTTTGAAGACACTGTCGAGTAAAAGAATGTGCCAAGTTTAGTCAAGCTGGGGCAGTTATGTCAAGATTCGACCAATCTCTCTAAGAAGATGTTGATCTGGGGCAGATTATTCTAAGTCCTTATGATGCCAAGGATCTCCATGAATCCTCTTGAAGCAATTCCTCTCATAGACCACGTAGTCTGGGGCAAGTTGTGAATCAGAAGTTACCATGATCACCTCATTAGCTTGAAGTACAAAGGTTGTTGCCATGATTAGTCCAGAGTATGTCACTCTCTACTAAGAAGTTTTGAGACAACGGTTGACTGTTGGGTTTTCTTTATCACCTTGTGTTGAGTTTTGAACTAAAATCCCCCGCATGTTAACTTGTTTGCTTTGATGTTAACTTCTTAGTTCCTCTGCAAGTTCGGAATGGAGATTTTCTCCAAAGAAATTTTCTCTGATTCCCCATAATAGAGCTTGATGTGTTGTCCAATCTTTTTGATAAGAAGAAAATGATCTGTAAATTCCTTGCAGAGATTGATAATCCCCACTGAGTTTGTTCCTCGTGGAAGAATTTTGCTTCGGTGTTCCTCCTCAGCTCACTTGTAAGGATGGAGTTAATCCCCATTTGAGTTCATTCCTCATTGGATAGAGTCTTTTTTGACCGTTTCTATCCAGTTTATTCCTGGAGTTGAACTTTGGTCTCTTGCAATACTATTTTGAACCTTTCTAGGCTGGGAAATCTAGATTGAGAAGGCATTTATTTTTCACTTATTGAGGATTCTTCTTTCCTCAACAATGGAAAATTCATTTGTGATTGATGTTCTTATCAGATATTGAAAGGCTTATTTTCCAGCAGTGATGTGCTTGAAAGCAAGGGGCAGGTTTTGACTTTGAGCAACTTGTGTTATCCCCATCATGTTTTGGATGACAACAAATGGAAGCCTCTTTATTTGAGAAAGTTTGTGTGTCTCTACATATCAATCTTATCTTCACAGCAAGTGATAATCTCTCAGGCTTTATGAACTTCTTGATTCCAAAAGGAAGAAGCTCAGCAAATGGTAAGTCGCTTCAGTGTAAGTGACAGTTTGCATCCAGTTCCTTTTCTCAAGCCATGTCCTTGATTAAAGAAGAAGTTGATCCCAATTCTTAGCGGCAACTTATTGTTCTCAGCAGCTTATCGTCAACCATTGAGGCGGTAATTCAATTTCCTTCTACCTTCA
Organism: Vicia villosa; assembly: GCF_029867415.1. NCBI lineage: Eukaryota > Viridiplantae > Streptophyta > Magnoliopsida > Fabales > Fabaceae > Vicia > Vicia villosa. The sequence continues at coordinate 9,375,278 of NC_081184.1, read as the reverse complement.
ACTATTGAGTCGGTAGCTCATCGTCAACCATTGAGGCGGTAATTCAATTTTCTTCTACCTTCAACTATTGAGTTGGTAGTTTATCGTCAACCATTGAGGCGGTAATTTAATTTCCTTCTACCTTCAACTATTGAGTAGGTAGCTTATCGTCAACCATTGAGGCGATAATTCAATTTTCTTCTACCTTCAACTTTTGAGTTGGTAGCTTATCGTCAACCATTGAGGCGATAATTCAATTTTCTTCTACCTTCAACTATTGAGTAGGTAGCTTATCGTCAACCATTGAGGCGATAATTCAATTTTCTTCTACCTTTAACTATTGAGTAGGTAGCTTATCGTCAACCATTGAGGCGGTAATTCAATCTTTCTTCTACCTTCAACTATTGAGTAGGTAGCTTATCGTCAACCATTGAGGCGGTAATTCAATCTTTCTTCTACCTTCAACTATTGAGTTGGTAGCTTATCGTCAACCATTGAGGCGGTAATTCAATCTTTCTTCTACCTTCAACTATTGAGTTGGTAGCTTATCGTCAACCATTGAGGCGGTAATTCAATCTTTCTTCTACCTTCAACGATTGAGTTGGAAACTCACCTTCAGTGGAACGTTGGTGTATTTTGTTCATCGTCAGTGGTACGTCGATGTATTTCTCTTTAATACCTTCAGTGGAACGTTCGTATATGTTAACTCAATGGTACGGCGGTACATCCCTTTTCTACCTCCAGTGGAACGTTGGTAGCTCACCTCCAATGGAACGTTGGTTTATTTTGTTCATCGTCAGTGGTACGTCGATGTATTTCTCTTTAATACCTTCAGTGGAACGTTGGTATATGCTGTCGCCAATGGTACGGCGGTACATCTCTTTTCTACCTCCAGTGGAACGTTGGTAGTTCACCTTCAGTGGAACGTTGGTGTATTTTGTTATATCTTCATCGTCAGTGGTACGTCGATGTATTCATCTCTTTTCTACCTCCAGTGGAACGTTGGTAGTTCACCTTCAGTGGAACGTTGGTGTATTTTGTTATATCTTCATCGTCAGTGGTACGTCGATATATTCATCTCTTTTCTACCTCCAGTGGAACGTTGGTAGTTCACCTTCATTGGAACGTTGGTGTATCTTGTTATATCTTCATCGTCAGTGGTACGTCGATGTATTCATCTCTTTTCTACCTCCAGTGGAACGTTGGTAGTTCACCTTCAGTGGAACGTTGGTGTATTTTGTTATATCTTCATCGTCAGTGGTACGTCGATATATTCATCTCTTTTCTACCTCCAGTGGAACGTTGGTAGTTCACCTTCAGTGGAACGTTGGTGTATCTTGTTATATCTTCATCGTCAGTGGTACGTCGATGTATTCATCTCTTTTCTACCTCCAATGGAAAGTTGGTAGTTCACCTTCAGTGGAACGTTGGTGTATCTTGTTATATCTTCATTGTTAGTGGTACTTCGATGTATTTCTCTTTTCTACCTCCAATGGAACGTTGGTAGCTCACCTTCAGTGGAACGTTGGTGTATCTTATTATCTTCATCGTCAGTGGTACGTCGATGTATTTCTCTTTCATACCTTCAGTGGAACGTTGGTATATGTTATCGTCAATGGTACGACGGTACATCTCTTTTCTACCTTCAGTGGAACGTTGGTAGCTCACCTTCAGTGGAACGTTGGTGTATCTTATTATCTTCCTCGTCAATGGTACGTCGATGTATTTCTCTTTCAGTGGAACATTGGTAGCTCACCTTCAGTGGAACGTTGGTATATGTTATCGTCAATGGTACGGCGGTACATCTCTTTTCTACCCTCAGTGGAACGTTGGTAGCTCACCTTCAGTGGAACATTGGTGTATCTTATTATCTTCCTCGTCAATGGTACGTCGATGTATTTCTCTTTTAGTGGAACGTTGGTAGCTCACCTTCAGTGAAACGTTGGTATATGTTATCGTCAATGGTACGATGGTACATCTCTTTTCTACCCTCAGTGGAACGTTGGTAGCTCACCTTCAGTGGAACGTTGGTGTATCTTATTATATTTTCATATCATCAGTGGAACGATGGTGTGTTTTCTGTTAATGAAAGATTGGTATTCTGATTCTCCAGTGAAAGAGGATGCATATTTTCTCATCCCAGGTGAAAGAGGATGCCTCCCTTTTTTTCTCATCCCCAGTGAAAGGTGGTGCTTTAACCTCTTTGGTGCGAAATGTTTTCCCCAGTGAATTTTCTTTTCCGTGCAAAATCTCATTTCTCCAACAAAGTCTTGTTTTCCCTAGTGGATTTCTTCCCGCAAGACATTTGTTTTCCCAGTGGATTTCCTTTTCCTCCCCAGTGGTGTCCTGTTTCCCTCTTGTGGAAATCATATGCATTCATAATCATAAGCATTGCATGGCATCTTAGGGTCAAAAATTGTGTGTTTTATATATTTAAGTCCCTTCAATCGCGTCGAAACGAAGATTTCCAATCATCGTGTCTCCGGATAGAAGAAACTTAAATAGGGGCATCTGTCATACCCCAATTTTTGACCTGCATTTTATGTGTCGATTTGCATCTTATTTGAAAAAATATATATAGTTGTTTTCATTTATGCTTGATTTTATTATTAATAGTACCATTGTTCATTTGTTACTAATCTTTCGATTTAAATTTTAATTTGTTATTCAATTTAATTTTTTAGATTGAATTTCTTATTAAAATTAAAATCATTTTTCTATTTTTTGTTTGTTGTTACTATTTTTAAATAGGGTACAAATCAAAAAGGGAGGTGCAATTCAAGAGACTTCAAAGCCCATTTGGTACAAGGTCCATTATCATGTGGATCCAAGTCTTTGAAGCCAATTAGCCATGGTTCAAGCCACATAAGCCACGAAGCCAAATTTGAGATTGTTGGGGTCTCCACAAAAATCACGTCACTACACGATCAAAAGAAACAAATTTTCATATTTTTTGCCAAAATTGGGTGGGACCATCTCAAATATTTCACACTTTTTTCAGCATACACATCACGTTCCCAGCCAAACAAATTGGACAAAACGCAGAGTTTGGGTCACAATTTCACCACCCTTCACAAGTTCCTCATTGATTCACACGCTTCAGCAATTGTTCACACGTATTTCATTTATGAATCCATCTATAAATAAGAGCTTGATCACACTGAAAAAGGGGGAGGAGAAAATCACATTGTTATGCTGCTAAAATTTTATCAGAATTCTCCTCCAAACCTTCATACACTAACCTTCCATTTCTGCACAAATCATCAAACAACCTCCTTCAATCCATTCACTCAATCATCACCAAAACTTCATCAATTGCCATCACCGAAACTTCATCATATCACCTTCACAAAACTCACTCAAAAATTACCTACAATCCTTCAACATACCTTCATCTTCAACTATACCGTAACAACATCACCATCCAAAAACCGACTAAAACATCCATTAACCTCACTCCAATCAACAGTTCAAATCATCACAAAAACCTTAAAAACCGTGAACATCAAATCCCTCCATCTGAGCTTCTTTTCGACGAAACCACCATATAACTTCTTATCCTCACTCTACCGTGAAAACCACCGATCTAAAAACTTCATCAATGCAACCTTCACCGCACCGCATCTACAAATCCGACGCGATCAACATCAACTCACCGCATCAGAATTGATCCAACTCGGCAAAACAATAGTGCAGACACGCGTTCAATCGCATCAACATCTTCTTCACACCGCAACGCATCCTCAACCTGCAGAAGTGACACGCAGAGAAGCTTAACGAATCATCATCTTCAACGTCAATCTCGTATCTGATACGACGTCGTTGGAGCTATCGGAGGCACAGAGCATCGATACGCCTCACTCAGATTCTAAATCGGATGTTCTCGATTTGTTTGATTGAGAGATAGAAGAAACGGAGAGAAGAGGAGTTCAAAAATGGAAGAACAGAGGAAGTTTGGAAAGATGAATAGAAAGCAAGTTTTAACGTGAAAAGAGATGTGGAACAGGGGAGAATTTTGTTTCACGTGACAACAGATGTGGGGCGAATCCTTTTGTTGTGATCCTTTTAGGGTTCCATTTGATGCAAGTTATTTGGGCCAGACTTTTCTAAAGCCCATTCTGATTCATTCTTGCACCCTGCAGTGTAAACATACCCCTATCCTTTTAGTTTTATAGCCTATTTTGGTTTCTTTTATGTTTTTACAAAAAATATTTTGGTTTATTAGTTTTTCTATTGATATTAAAAAATTAAAAAATATATATGTTAATATTAGTTTTTTTATATATATATCAAAAATATCAAAAATAGTTTTAAATTTTCTTTTTGATTTGATACTTGATGATCCATTTGGTGAGAGTTTATGATTTAATTTTTCAATATATCTCTCTTCTTCTACTCCATTCTTATTTTTTTTTGAATCACAAGTTAGAGGCCTAATTTTTCTCTAATTTCAATGGACTTAGGGCGTCGATAGGATGAGAATCCAAATCCGCAATATTAAGTGATTGAAAGTATGGATGAAAGGAGCTTTTGAATGTGGTTCCATCTTTTACTTCTTTTTATTTTGATCGATGAAAGTCTTAATACTTTGAGAATTCTTCTGGATTCTTGGTAAAGACTAGATCGCTCCTTATTTTTCTTTTCGTGCGGTATTGCTTTCGGAGAGTGATCTACATATCACTTCTCTCGCATGCATTAGCACATAAAGTTTTGACCGGCCTCGTTGTAGGGTGATTTCTACATAAATCACTTGGCGATCTGCTTAACATAGCGCAATATTTCGTGTCCCGAATAAAAAAGATCAAATATGGAAGAGAATTGTATGCGGTTGATTTAAGACTTATGGAGGTTTATCGTGTAGTCGCTATGATTTTATCAAGCTTCTGATAAATTTCCATTGAATTTAAATCCGAGAACATCCTTCACTCACCATCGATCTTTCTTACTAACTTTGATAACATACTTGACAAGTTTCAAGATGGTTATCTTTAACATCTAACAATTGACTTTAATTTCCGCAATTTATTATATTGCTCTTTATATTTTGCTTTATGCTTTATTTTATCATTTCTTTATGTTTCCGCTATTTTCTCTTTGTCCATTTGGACGCTTTGTTTATGCTTCCGCTATTTTCTCTTTGTCCACTAGGACCATACTTTACTTTTATGCTAAAACACTAATAATCAACAAAAATCTAAAAAATACCTAAGGCTCTATTTCGGACTATTGGTTACTATCCTGAGCATTTTGGAGATTCGGACTTATGGACTTAGGACCTCTGGACTCTTATTCTTTTATTACTCTGTGGTTGTTCTGTCTGTATGGCATTGGATTGTTGTCTGTTTGTGTGTGCATGTATTTCCTTGAAAGTCCTTGATGGTTAATTCCAAGGCATTGAGATAAGGATTTTACCCGAAAACAGCCGTTACTCTGCCCGATTTTCGTCAGAATTTTAATGTGCTTAATGCAAAGTGGTGCTAAGATAATAAGTTCATCTGGATCCCCAAGTGATAATGTGTTGGTATTAATAGTCCAAAGGATGGGAAATCTACCTTGACCCATAATGTCAAGTGTTGGCTTCTTCTTCGGTTAGACCGTTTCTTTCCTTAGCTTTTATTTTACGCAATAGGATAGCCTCTTCATCTCCTCCCATTCTTAAATTTTCAAAATCTTCTTCCTTTTTACAAAATCTTCTTATGTTTGCAATCTTTTCAAAACCTTTTCTTTTAAAAAATATCTTTTTCCCTTAGTGGCTTTTCTTCAAAAGTGTAGACACGATTAATTGTCGAAACGAGTGGTTATACCCCACGATTTTGAAATTGATTGATATAATGAGATCTTTTTCGCGTGAGAGAGCTAGTGGCATACTCGTTGATTTTATCCGAGTTGGAGCCCTTCTTTCATTTGCGATGCAAAGAACTCATTTGTTCTCATGCTCAAGATCAATGGCTGAGTATTTCTCTCCGACGACGATAAAGTGTTTATTCGTTTTTTTAAAATGTTTTCCCTTTAAGCGGAACTACATTAGCTTTGACTTCTCCATTGCACCGAGGAGGTATGTAGGCACAAGGCTTAATGTCTTGCCGAGCTTATTTTAAAAATAAAAACAAACTCTTTTTTAGCACACACGACACAGATTTTCAAAAAGGTTCCCGTGGAATACCACAGATATGAGGGGTGCTTAAAACCTTCCCCTTGTATAATCAACACCCGAACCTGAGTTCTCTTTTTGTTTTAAAACAAACTTTGGGTTTTACGTTCTTTTCCCTTTTCCTTTGGAAACAATAAAGCGCGGTGGCGATTTCAAACGAAATATTGAGTCGAGTCAATTTATGGCTTTGATCTCAGATTTTCCCCGCTACACTATCCAGCTAGGACGGATGCCGTGAAGCTCATAATTCTCCCTTACTCACCGCAGCATATCAGGCATTCTTTTAGAGCATCTGGTATTGAAAACTTTCTGAACCATTTTTTCATTCAACGGATTCCACACACATTTATCCTGCAATGTTGTATGACATTAAAATAAAATGTTAAGTAATTATAATGAGAATTTCATTTAAATAACCATAACTAAAAAAATAAATTAAATGCACAACTTAAATAAATAACAATAAATAACAATACCTTAAACATTTTAAACCATTCAGCTTTATTTTTGACCTCGCTATAGCTCTTAAAAGATGATTTATACATCTGCTGAATTATATAATTAACAATCCTAGCAGCAGTCCGACTCGGTGCAAAACTAAAACAAAAAATGAAAATGTTAGATATAAATTTATACAAAAATTTAAAATGTATACATACTATAAAAGTTTTTAAATAGGAAACTTACTTGCTTCCTTCGGGCCAAATCCAAAATCTACCGTCAACGACATGAATCTCATCGGGATCATCCCTCCCATGAAGATCAGCTCCATCTATCTCATCAACTGCCTCATCAACCTCACGTGCTGGTACATGTGTGGGATATGGGGTGCGTGAGTCTCCAGCCTGTATGGGGCGTGGACGGGGAGATCGTCCAGCCTGTGTCGGGCGTGGACGGGGAGATCGTTCAGCCTGTGTCGGACGTGGACTAGGAGATCGTCCAGCCTGTGTCGGACGTGGACTAGGAGATCGTCCAGCCTGTGTCGGACGTGAACTGCTGGATCCTCCCGTCTGCTGGAAGGATGAAGTCATCTGGATGGGATATGAAAAACCAGATCCTCCAGTCTGCTGGAAGGATGAAGGTAGGCCAGTATGGGCGAATGGAAAGCTGGGCGAGGGCACACCAGTATGTGTGAATGGAAAGCTAGGTCCTCCTGCCTGCTGGAAGGACGAGGGCACACCAGTATGCTGGAAGGATGGCGGTACCCCCTGAGTACTGGAAAGATGCAGGTACCCTAGACGGGAATGTGTGGGAGGAGAGTAATGGGGTAAAAGCCTGAGTACTGGCTAAAGACATAGGATCAACATGACTCTGAGGGGAGGGGGACACGCGGCCGAGTGAGGCGCGTCACATACTACTATCGTCGGACGTTGGGACTTCTTCTCACCACTATCTTTACTCTTAGGTGGCATTTTACCTATTTTATTATTCATCAACAAAGATAATAAATTCATTAAGATCAATATATATTCATTAACAAATTTAATAGATATTCATTAACACATAAATAGATATTCATTAACACATAAATAGATATTCATTAACACATAAATAGATATTACATTCAATTTTAGTTATTCTTCATCTTTGTTATCCATATCATTCTCTTCATCATTCTCTTCGTCATTCTCTTCATTATTGTCATCGGAAGCAAACTCTTCATCATTCTCTTCGTTATTCTCTTCATTATTGTCATCGGATTCAAACTCCTCATCATTCTCTTCAACCACATTATTTTCAACCAACAATATAGATGCATCAACTTGATGTCCCTCAACAGTTGTATCAGACAAACTTGTAATGTCTTCAGCTGCAACCACTTCATTAATTTGATCAACATCATCAACTTGATAGGCAACATCTTCTACTTGATCGCCATTTTCAATATGACCTTGAGGTTTTGTTTTTATTACAACACACCATCCTCTTTTACGTGTTACAGATGAAGGATAAGGTACATAATAAACTTGCCTAACAATATTTGACATTATGAAAGGGTCATACTCTTTGTATTTCCGGTTCATTTGAATCTCAACAGTACCGTTTGACTTGTATATTTTTGTGCCTCTACTTGGATCATACCATTCACAATAAAACAAGACAACTTTATTTTCTGAATCCAAGTAATTGTATACCAACTCGTAGATATGTTTAATAACTCCATAAAAGTCGTCTTCACCGCCATCTGTAACTCCTTTTACAAATACACCACTGTTTATGGTTTTTTTCCCTTCGTCCATGCCTCAGTGTGAAACTTATATCCGTTCACGAAGTATGTGTGCCAATCATTTGCGCTTTGGATAGGGCCTTCTGCCAAGTTTCTCAAATGGAGTATTTCTAGAGTTGGTGGAAACACGCTAGACAATCTTTGCTTGAACCATAAGGGAAATTGAGCATGAATGACGCCAGATGTTGACTGTACACCGGTACTATGAAAATAAGCATTGTTAAATTCCCTACAAAATATACACCATAAGTTTAATAAGGTTGGTAAATAGACATTGTCAACAAAGGTAAAAAAATTTGGGTAAACTTACTCAAGATATTGTTTAACTTCAATGCAGTTGATCAAGACATGGACGTGCGGATTGCATTTCTTTCTGGGTCAACCAATGCACACTCTTCTTTCCAGAAGGTCGACTTGGAAGACCAAATACTGATAAGGTGAATTGACTCCTCTGGTTGACATTTACCGGATTCTGTATGGTTCTAGGAGTTAACATCAAGTGATTGAAATAATGACTGCAAAAATGTGATGTTTCTCGATGCAAGTAATGTGCACATATAGAACCTTCAACTCTTGCTTTATTCTTCACTGATCGCTTTGAACCACCCATGAACCTTTCAAACGGATACATCCACCTATATTGAACTGGTCCACCAAGAAAAGCTTCATATGCAAGATGCACAGGTAAATGTTCCATGGAGTCAAAGAAACCAGGCGGAAATACTTGTTCCAACTTACAAAGAATGATTGCAATGTTTTGGTCCAACTTCATGATGTCTTCCACTTTTAAAGCTGACGCACAAATATCTCTAAAAAACTGACTAATTTCAGTTAGTGGATCAAGAACATGTTTGGGTAGCGAGCCAAATGTAATTGGTAGCAATTGTTCCATAAAAATGTGACAATAGTGACTTTTCATTCCATGCAACTTCCCAGTGTTAGGGTCAGCACACCTTGATAAATTCGATGAATACCCATCGGGCATTCTCAAATCTTTTAGCCATCGACAAACAGCTTTAGCTTCTTGGGAAGTCAGAGTGAAACAAACCTTGGGTTTTAATAACTTTCCATTCGGTAGAGGCTTCAACTCCAACTCTCTTCTGTTACACCATTGTTCCATGTCTTGTCTGGCCTTCTCATTATCTTTTGTTTTGACTTTCACATCCATCACTGTGTTAAATACATTATCAAAAAAATTCTTCTCAATATGCATAACATCTAGATTATGGCGCAACAAGTTATCTTTCCAATACGGGAGGTCCCAAAATATACTTCTTTTTGTCCAATTGTGCGTGACTCCGTATCCTTCAATTCAGCATGTTTTGCCAGTATCAGTAAATTTCGGTAGCTCACTAACTTGTTCCCATATAGCCCATGGTGGCAATCGAGGCGGAGGCAAATCTTTCAGTCGTACATCTTTTTTAAAGTTTGTCATGTTTCTTCTATAGGAGTGATTTCGTGGTAGGAATTGTCGCGGGGAAAAATCGTATCTTTTTGTGGATGAGACACCTGATGCCTTCTTTGGGCTCGAGTGCTCATAAAAAATGATTTTTCTTTTGTTTTTGTCACGACCAAACTTTTTATTGTTTCCAAAGTAGGAAAAGGAAAAAAGCTGCAATAATCTTAAAAGTGGGGGGAGAGATCTTTGGGTAAGAGGGTTGGTTATACGAAGGGAAGGTATTAGCACCCAACGTATCTATAGTACTCTATAGGCTTCTTTGTTACGTTTTTCATTCTATGCTATTGGGGTTCTGTTGTGAGATAGGTGGGACCTAGGGTGCTTGTTTGATTATGCTCGCAAAGATCATCGCGATCCTCTGCATACATATCCCTTAGAGGGAATCAGAGCATCTGTAGCTCGGGGTCTACGGGTGCTAAGGTTTGAGTGGTTTGAGGGAGAAGTTTTGCTCGCCAAGGATACGACCTTGTGCCTACGTATTCTCAAAGGGATGTTGAGAAAGTCAGAGCAATCGTAGTTCCCACTTATGCTAGTGGAAGCAAAGGAAAAGAGACAAATGTCATCTCAATGTTCGATGTATCTAATCTATATCATCACATACATCTGTTTGATTTTTGTTTGAAAATCTTTTCATTATAAGCCCTGGGCCATGCCACTTATGGTGCTTAGAATGATAAAGATGTTTTTTAGCCAGCCTTGTGGCAAAAACTTTCAATGAAGTCAGCCTTGTGACAAAAAGTTTTGATTAATCAGCCAGCCTTGTGGAAAAAGTTTCAATGAAGTCAGCCTTGTGACAAAAACTTTGATTAATCAGCCAGTATGGTGGCAAAAAGGTTTGATTGATTAGCCAGCCTTGTGGCAAAAAAGTTAAGTTGATTGATTGATTGATTGATTGTTTGTGATGATATAGATGAGATACTCCTATCATAGAGATGATAAATGTCTAATCTCCTAGGGTATTTGATTTGGATATTGGGGATGCTTATAAGAAGCCTGTGGGTCCTTGTACGAAGCCCAAGAGGAGGCTATTCGAGGGTCCTTGCATTGTAAGCCCAAGAGGAGGCTATGGGAGGGACAATCGAGGGTCCTTGCATTGTAAGCCCAAGAGGAGGCTATGGGAGGGACAAGTCGTTTGTACGAAGCCCAAGAGGAGGCATGGTATAGTTGGTTTGAGCTCTTAGAGCGATTTCACCGGGAAACCATACTCTATGTCCTAACCTAAACTAGGGAGATTCTTTGCACGAAGCCCAATAGGAGGCTATGGGGAACCTAGTGTTGTACTAAGTTGAACAAGTATATATAACACAATCACAAATATGAACAAGTATGAACAGTTATATATGACAAGGTGTGTGTATATAATGGAGTTTATGAAGGAAATATACCTGTAAGCATGATCCATTTGTATACACGGGGGCTCGGGACTTATACTCGGGGAGAGGCCCATTGAGTTTATTCAAAGCTATGTAAACAAATATTTACAAAAAGGCTTGGGACTTATACCTACATGGAGGCCCATGGTATTTTTTGGGAAGATTTAAAGGAAACCTTCATTTTTGATTTGTTATTCGAAGTTTAAAAAAAACAAATTGAACGAGATATATACAAAAAGGTGTGTGTACAATGAAATACCTAATTTCATGTACAGGAATGGGACTTATACCTATGTGGAGGCCCATGTTTTATTTTATAAAACATGGTTGATTGTTTTGTTAAAAGCGAGGTTTCGTCGTTTAAAAACAGTTTGAAAGTTTTGTTTTGAAAGAAGTTTTCTGTTTAAAGAAAAACTGTACAAATAAAAAGGAAAGGGACTTATACTCTCTAATATTCGAGAGGCCCAGTTGTTTTGAAAATCAATTGATCAATCCAAAAAGATTTGATCAAGAGTTTTTTTGAAAAGAAAACAAAAAAGAAATGGTTTATTGTTTTGAAAAACTTTGATCGTTTGTTTTAAAACAGTTTGAATTTTGACAAAAGTCAACTTAATTAAGATAAAAACAAATTTTATGCTTAATTAAAACCTAAGTGATTAGGGTTTGATCACAAAAATAATTACAAGTGATTAAGTTTGAAAATCAAATGAAAAACAATATTTAAAGTATTAAAAAACACTTAAAAACATGTCATTTTAAACTTAATAAAAAATGTATTAAATAAATATTTTTTTTGTGATTTTTTTATATATTCATAAAATATATATATTAAATGAATGATGTTCAAAAAATGAAGTAAAAATGAATTGATTTGATTGGTTAAAGTTTTAAAGAAAAAATGAAGAAAATATGTGTTAAAAAAAAAGGTTTTGTCTCCACAAGGGTTTGAACCCACGCCCTCACTCTCACCAGCCAAAACAATGACCAACTGAGCTGCGCGCGCAGCTTGCAATATGCTTGCTTCCATTTAATTATATTTAAAAATGAATGTTTGAATTTTCTGAAGAAAAATGGCGCCAAGAACACACCCCAATTTGATTTTTGAAAATCTTTGAAACCGAACCAAATTGATCAAGTAGATAGTCTATCTCACTCGGTTTTTCATAAGGAACATGATGGTACCATTTAATTTCATTTATTTTCACTCTAAGATCATCAATTTTCTGGAAATCGTGAAGAACCCTAATTCTATGATTCAATCTGAAATCGTGTATGATTGATGAATTATGAAATTGATTGAGGGTTATTGATCAGTGATAGTGCAGAAACAAGATGGCAACTCAATTTTTCATTTATGATGCATGTATGTATGAGTTTGAAGTTCATGAGGCTTACCTTAAAAATGCCAAAACTGAGAATCGAATTCTGCAAATGAGAGGTTCCAGATGTTGTTTCTTGATCTGGACAGCTTCAATGGACCTTATGGAACATATTTGGATGATTGGAATGAACTGAAAAACCTCTGAATCAATTGGTGATACCCGATCTGCAGTAGGGCTCAAGTGAGGATCAAGCTTGGTGATTTTGGAGTTACAGGTCAGGGATGATGATTGGGATAGTTCATATATGGTATATGGGATGTGTTTGGATGATTAACTTGGACAGAAATGAGCTAGAATGAAAATTGGCATGATAAGGCTAATGATATGCATATTTGGGAAGTGAAGTAGTGATTCTGAGATTTAGGTGTTTTTGGGGTATGTGAGTGGATCAAACAACTTCCATATGATGTTTAGGAAGTGTTAGAAGCAACACTTTGCTCAGAAATTGCAAGAGATGGAAATTGCAATTCTTCCTCTTTGAAACTTATGAAACTTGCAACTTAAGAAAGAAGAGAGAAAACCTATGATTATGAGGTTTTGGTGTGATTTGAAGAGTGATTTGAACCTCTATTTATAGGCCAAGAGTTCTGAACTCAGACCTTTGCAAGTTGATCAAGGAGTGATGATTTGGCTTAAGAGATAAAATGGAATCTTTTACATTTAATGCAAAATGGTTAAAGTAACTTAACCATGGTTATTCTTCCAAGCTTCCTATCCTCTTCCATTCTGATCTTCAAATCAGAAAATATCTTTCAATTATTGCTTTGATGCATCATTGTTTGCATTATAGGTCATATAGTACATAACTTTGGCAAAAATGACTTGAAATTTCAAGTGAAATGGTCACTAATGGAGAAATTCAAAGCCATAGCTACACTCCATATTTTTTCATGCTCTTAGACATTTTGGAAAGCTCATGTTATGTACTTCAAAACCCTAGTTGAAAGTTTCTTCAATACCTTTAAGGAAATGGGTGAAAAAGATCCATGAACTTTGAAGAAAGTGAGGTTTTAAGTGAAATTTTCAAAAGATACCAACTTTGAAGCTCCATATCTCTTAAATGGTTGATCTTTTGGAAAATCATTATATGTGACAAAGTTTTTCATTGGATCAAAATCTACAACTTTCATGTTGGAAGTTTTTTTCAGTTTGTAGGTGAAATTTTGAGTTATTCCCTTCCAAAGTTTGGAAAAAACCATTGAAAAACACTTAGAAAATTTTCTAAGTATGAAAGTCAAACTTTTGACTTTTTGATTCTTGATTGATTTTCTTGATTTTTCTTGATCAAATGACTTCATATATCATATATTGATGATTTGAAACTTCAAAAGTCATGGTTGACCAAAATTCCCCAAAAGTCAATGGTGATCTTGTACAGTTGACTTTTTCAGACGAATCGCGTTTCTGGAGATTTCAACTGAACCAAGATATCCTCATCAAATGAATGGTATGAATGGATAATATTGAGGCATTAGAGGACCTTGAACCATAGTTTGAGTTGTGGCACCATGTTCTGATTAAAAAGTCAGTGGTTCAGGTGAATTAGGTCAAAAACCCTAATTGTCGACCTGATGAAATTGATGACTATGGATCTTGAATTGAGATGTAATTTCCATTTGATATTGTCATAGGGATTATTTGAAGATGATTGAAACCTTTGAGTGATCCCCTGGAGCTTTTTAGGGTTTCCCAAATGTGATCCCTGATTTCAGTCCCTGATAGTTCAAAAACCCTAATCTGATGATTTGAAATTTCACTGTTGATCAGTCCCTGTGTTGGAGATGTCTTGAGTCAATAGATTAGGTCAAAATGATGTACTTGGGGTCTTGAGGTCATGTCCCAAGTCATTAGGTCAAATCCTGAGCAAAAGTCAGGAGTATACTGTCTTCAGTCAAAACCCTAATCTGGTTGATTCATAGCTTTTGAGCTTGTTGAAATGAAACTTTGAGGACCAAATGGTGACTGTTGATGAAGATAGTTCTTTTGAAATGAAGGGAGAACAAAACCCTAATTGGTTGTTACCAGTACTGATGAGTGATTTCTTGATTAAACCCTGCTGAGCACAAGTAGCAAACACAAGCTATGCAATTTGTTAGAGATGCAAATGATGCATGTGCAGATGATATGAGGTGGTATCTTAGGTCAAAAATTGGGGTATGACAAGAATCTGCGGTGACAGTCAAACCACGAGCTTTTCCCACCTTTATCCAACGTGAACCCTTTGTTGTTTCCCATGCAATGCGGACAACCCATTTTGCCATGCGTACCCCAACCAGACAACATGCCATATGCTGGAAAGTCGTTGATGGTCCACATCAAGGAAGCTCGCATTGTAAAGTTTTCTTTACGTGATATATCATAAGTCCATTCTCCAATCCACAATCTCTTCAAATCATCAATTAAAGGTTGTAAATACACATCAATTCCTGATTTTGGACTCGAAGGTCTTGGAATGACGCACGTCAAAAACATGTATGGTTTTGTCATGCACATCTCATGAGGGAGGTTGTAAGGGGTTACAATAACTGGCCAACAAGAATACATACTTCCCGACGCTTGAACATAAGGAGTAAAACCATCTGAGCATAATCCAAGCCTGACATTTCTAAGTTCTACGGCAAAATCAGGATGTATTCGATCAAAGTGCTTCCATGCCTCGCCATCGGATGGATGCCGCATAGTGCCTGGACTTGTTTTATTTGTGTGATGCCATGTCATTTGACTTTGCACTGTGCATTGAAGCAAACATTCTTTTTAACCTTGGTATTATCGGAAGATAAAACATGGACTTTACCGCTACACGGTCTTGATTAGTGTTAACGGCTCTACTGTGAACTTTATATCTTGGACTCATACAAAACTTACATTCCTCCAACAATCCATCTTGAGTACCAAACTCATTGTCGTAAAACAACATACAACCATTAATGCAACAATCAATCTTTCTTACTCTTAAGCCCAACTTCGACACCAACTTTTTTGCTTCATAAAATGTTGTAGGCAAGTTGTCTTTCATTGCAGTTGAGTCCAACATCATTTTTACGAAGAATTCCAAACACTGATCAGGAGCATTCCAATTTGACTTGGCGGCCAACAATCTCACACACATTGATAACTTTGAGTCAGACGATCCATCAAACAACGACGTATTCATCTCATTCAACAACTGATAAAATTTCTGCGCTTCCTCATTCGACAACTCTTCCCCACCAAAATCTTCAGGTTGATCATAGGTCACGTTCACACTAAAAGCATCCTCAATCATGTCACCAATCAGATTAAAGTTTTCCTCATATTCCATAGGCGGCCGACTACTTGAAGCATGCGAGTTGCTAGTATCTGGTACGTTACTAGGCAGTTCTTCACCGTTAAACGTCCAAACCCAATAATTTGCAATGAAACCCATTCTATGCAAATGAGATGTTATTTCCTGTGGGTCACTAATTATTGGTCTACATTCACATTTAAGACAGGGACACCTAACTCCTCCTTCGCTTCGACATAATTCCTGAGCAAACGCCCAACTGATAAACCCTTCAACTCCTACTATAAAATTGGGTTTAAGTCTCATTCTTCCTGGAAATGTTCTAACGTACATCCAACTACGATAATACCGATAATATTCCATACTGCACATTTATACAATCATTGTCATTTTGAGTTAGTAATATTAATCAACTTAATATTATTCTTAGACGTATACTAGTTAATATTTACTATTCTTAAAAATATTATTTAATAACAATACTACTAATATTTTTAACTACACATGTTATATTAACATATGTTAACCATAAAGTTACTATTTTTTTAACTACACATTTTAAACTACACATATTGAAAATATTATTTAATAAAAATACTACTATTATGTTTTTGTTACATATATAGTAATAAAAATAAGAAATATTACTATTATGTTTGGAAATATACAAACACATACATATTATGTTTTTATTACATATATACAAATTCAGTTTTAAATATTTTATATATGAATAAAATAAAAAATAAAAATAGAAACTGTTTTTATTAAATATATCATATACATATACATATTTTGTTTTCATTATTTATATAAATATAATATATATTCTGTTTTTTTTAAATATAGTATAATATTACTCATTATAATAAATAATATATATAATAACAATTAAAAGTGAAAACTTTATAATATATATAACTATTATATTACTTTTGAATATATTAAATTTGTTTAAGTTATAATAATCTATTTTTTAAAGTGAGAACTTTATAATATATATCCATATTATATTCTTAAAAATGAAAACTTTATAATATATATAACTATTATATTCGTTTTAAAATTATATTAATATTTATAATAATCTATTTTATATATTGTAAAATATTAAACAAAAAATTTGTTTTAATAATATTAATATATAATAATTTTAATAATAGTTTTAATATAATCTATTAGATATGTTTATACTCTATTAGATATATTTCTAACACCTACTTCAATTCATAACCCAAAATTCATACTCAGTACAGCAAACATTACAAATTTTATTTTCAACAAACATATCTAATAAACATTACAAATTTTATTTTCAATAAACATTATTAGTACAGCAAACATATCTAATTTTATTTTAATATAACCTAATAAATCTATTAAAAAATATACCTAATAAATCTATTAAAAAACTTATCTATTTAAAATCTATACAAAAATAACCTAATAAATCTATTAAAAATATACTACAATAGAAAAAAATAACTTACCTCTTCTTCAATCTACTCCTCCTTCTTCAATCTACTCCACCTTCTTCAATCTACTAAATCTATACAAAAAAATCAAAAATTAAAAACAAAATATAGAATGAAATTATAAGAAATTAATGATGTAACCTTAATTACCTTTGATATAAAAAAAATATTTGGGATTGAATTGATTTTGGGAGAGAAGGGTTGGATTTTGGGAGAGAAGTTTGCGTTCTGGGTTTCTGATTGAAGAGAAAACAAAAATGAGCAACATGTATGGTGGTGGAGTGAAGTGAATTGGGTACATTAATACACAATGTAGCGACGTGAGAATCACATCGCTATTTGCCACGTGAGAAACACGTCGCAACATGGCAACGGTAATATTCATTAATGCCTCTGCCTGAAAAGTTGCCACTATGTCACTTCAGTGGAAAGTTGTGTTTGAATTCTAATTGTTGCGACGTGTTTCCAACGTCACAACCAAATTTTTAAAAATTTGAATATTCCCCCCATTTGAACGTTATGGCTTTTAATGAATTAATTTATAAATTTAATGTAGCGACGTGGGATACACGTCGCAACGTTTTTTCACATAACCCAATGCTTGACTTCTGATTACTTTATAGCTATAAAGTTATTTAATATTAAAAAACACCTTTCGAAATGATTGTCACGTCGCAACAAGAAATTTGGAGCCACGTGTTTTCCACGTCGCTAATATATGTTGCTGGGGAGAAGATTTCTTGTAGTGCTTCTTACGCCAAAGTTTCTCATCCCTTCATCGACGAGGTGGTCACGTTTATCTATCACTTGTTGTATTCAAGTTTATTTTCGTAATTCAATTCTTCGTTGTTTCACATCCCTTTATCGACGGTGTGGTTGCATTTGTCTGTCTCTTGTTGTGTTTACGTTTATTGTAGTAACTCAACCCTTCGTTGTGTAAGTGTTATTTTATATGTTTCATTTAGATGTTTATCTTGTATGTTCTTTTGTGTTATGTTATCTTGTGTAAAGATGATGCATCATTTCATTTTAATCAGATCCACTAATCGCCAATCCCATGTATCAATTTGAACATGACAAAAATGGTTTAGAAGATTTATGATTTACGATAAAACAATTTTTTGTCTGTTTTGCAATAATGCATTGCTCACATGAATTTTTTTTACAATTTTACTAATTAATTGATCATAAAAGAACATGCATGCATAAGTGTTGCAAGGATGTTTAAAGTCATTAGCAAATCTGTTTTTTTTAATTTATGTTGTATCTGATTAAGATGGAATGAATATTTTAAGTCTTTAACTACATAGCTTGTTATATTATCCATTTTTTGTTAAAAAGTTTGCTATGGAGTATGAAATTTAAATTTTGATGTTAATGGGTGTTCTATTATATATATATATATATATATATATATATATATATATATATATATATATATATATATATATATATATATATATATATATATATATATATATATATATATATATATATATATATATATATATATATATATTTGTGTCATATATTAGGTATTTCCAGGTTTATAAATATATGTGTGTCATATATGTGCTAATTTAAGGTTTTTGGAAGTCATTTTTTATTTTCCATAGACTCGTACGAGTTTGCGAGTCGATTCTGCGAGTTGAGTCTACGGACCCTTTACGAGTCTGAGTTGACTCGCGAGTTTGACAACCTTGCTATCAAATGTATTCAACATGTTTTATGATACAGTCATTATAGTTAAGATTTTGTTTCGAGTATCTAGCTTGGGTGTGTAGGTTGTGAGAAATGGATGACGGTTCCTGATATGGGTTACCTTTTTGCTTCTATATTTAGTGTCATACGGGTCTCATTGTTCAAGGAACTTAACATCATTTTGTTAGAATATTTTATTAAATAAAATATTTAAATAATATTATGTGGGCATATATATTTAAATTGATTATATTAGCTATTTATCAATATGAAGCCTTAATTGATTTAGTGGTCAAATTATGTAATAAGGCTAATTAGTTTTCTATTTATATAATTAATTATTTATCAATTAATTGATATGGGTCAAATTGGGTGGATGTCAGATGGCCCATTTCGGGATAATGGGAACTCTAATGGGCCATCACCTATATAATGGGCTATGGTCCCCAATATATCAGTACGAAAAGCATATTCACTCTTCTCCCCATCTGAAGAGTACTGAGGCGTGAGGAGTACTGGTTGAGGAAGAGCTATAGCCAAGTCAGTAATTCTACAATGGATCCAGGTATTCCTTGATTCCTTACTCTTCATTAATCTTTAATAGATCAACATGATAAATGATCCTATATTCATGTTCGTGTTCATATATGTATTTTATAGCTTCCGCACTAAAGTGATTATATGTTATAATCTTTGTAAAGAACATGCTTAGGTGATTTTTTACTTACACATTTTTCCCATTAATGGTATCTCCATCCATAGTTGCGAGTACACGTAAGATTATTGCAGTTTGTTTTGTTAGCAACAGTCATTGGGGTTCATATGATGTTGAAACACTATTGTCCATTACCTCCCATCACTAACCGATGGAGACAGAACTTTAGTGAAGGTGCAAGAGCATCATAAACAACATATGCAGCACATATAAGGCACTTGGAAGAAGAAGTTAGGAAGCCAGCATAATTGGTTTTGTATTGATATTGTAGCACATTTTGCATTATATGTATATATTTAATTGGGGTAATTGTCTAACTGTTTTGTTAAAAATGTCAAAAACTTAAGGATTTTTCAAAACTCACAATTGTCTACCGAATTTTTCAATTATTCAAAAATTTTGGTATGTATCGAATTTTTCAAAATATCATGTGTGCATTATAAGTTATCAGATTTATTAAATCATTTGGTATACATGCACCAGATATTTGAAAAAAATGGTATTTCTTCAAAGAAATACTAGAAAACAATGCTTTTTATATAAAAATAAAAAATAAAAATGTATGGTATTTCTCCAATTATTCTCCAAAAATCTGGGTTTTTTTTTTTTCAATATTCGGTATTTCTTCATATAAACACAAACAATACGGTATGATGTCCAAAAATCCTATACTTGACAATACTTTTTAAAAATTCGAAATTATTAGACAAGACCATAACTATAAAAACATTGCTCATGTGGGATGCAAGATTAAAGTGTGGAGTGGCAGAAAAAATTCTCGCAGATTTTAAACCATACTAAAAAATGTCAAATTTTAGTTTTAACCTTCACTACTAACTTATATTATTTTGGTTTTTTTATCACAAGTTATTTTGTAATTTTTCCGTGTATTAAAAATATGATCATTATTATATAAAAAAATTATTTAAAAATTTATAAATATGTTCTTTATTAATAATAATGAAAATATAAATATAAAGAAGAACATTAATAAAACATAATATTATTTTCGTTCTTTATTACATAAAATAAAAATAACATTAATAGTTTATTAATATTATAAAACGAATTAAAATTCAATACAAATCTTTTAATCAAACTAATTTCGAATAAAAATAGAAAAAAATATTGATATTAAATTAGGAATGATAATTTAACTCTAGACTTCTCTGTCACTCATCTTTTCATCTTCATCACTCATGCAACCAAAAAAAAGAAAACACTTTGTATTATTAGTATTTGTTGAAACCCAAACCATTAAACAAGTTTCTTTATATAGAATTTGAGTAATCGTCTAATCCAAGTATTCATTACCAAGTCTTTGCATTAGTTAGCTTTATGGTTGATATTACTACATAAGTATTGCATTATTGTTCCTATGGCCCATTTCTTTAAGTTAACCTATACATAGTAAACAAGTAGATCGAATATCCAATCGAATGTGCCCTCAGCAAATTATTTTAATTCATAAGCTATTCCATATTTTATTCAAATATAGAAACATTACAAATATATTCTTAATCAATAATATTATAAAATCAAACAAGATTTAAAAGAATATTATTATATTTGACATACACACTTCATCCTCTTGTCTTTCTCATTAAAGCATATGGGGTAACTTGCATTTTTTTTCTTTCTATGTCAACATGTGCATAGTAATATAATACAGAAAACATAATATAGTGACAAAGATAAAAAAGCTATAGTACTAGTTACCTTACCCTACCACATGGTCATCTTCGAGCATGTCCTTGTCAAAGAATTAAGTAATGTTATCAAGTTTTATTTTGTTTGTAACTTAATTGTGTAAAATTGACATTATAAAAGGATGAATGTTTTATAAATTAATTTTAAGTTTTATTTTTAATCTATATAGAGTTTGAGTTTTTGAAAATACATCCTCTCAATTATAGGAGAATTAGACTTTGTGCATGAATAAAATTAATATTTTTTGTCATTTGTGTCTCATGCACAATTAGAATTTGATTATTCTTGAAAATCATGCATTTATATTTTTAATATAGAATACTCAACTCAAGGTCCCTCTCAAGTATCTGAGAAACCTCCTTGTGACATTTAGATGAATTTCTGTTGACCTCTCCATGTATCTAGCTATGAGGTGCACTGAATATGCTAAGTCATGCATGGTGGCAAGAAAATACATCAAACATTCCATCATTTGCTTGCAATTGGTCGCATCAACAGTCTTTTCATGCTCATCCCTTGTTAGTTTACAGCCTAAAGTAATTGGTTTTTGTTATTTATAAAGTCTTTATGCCGCATCAGTATGGCATTTAAGTTTTGCTGCTCTTTCCTAACCCTAGCCAACTCATCCCTATAACCCCCCAATTGTTTAGGTACTCGTGTCTTCCACTTCTAATTTTTAATGAATGACGTTTGTTATGAGGAGGCGGTGATGGGGGCATACGTTGTCTTACGTCTATTCACTACGCCATAGAAGGGTATAGACAACGCTTTTTTTGCCATAGACAACGCTTTGAAGCGCTGCCTATTCATGTGTTGCTGTAAGTAAAGACAACGTTTTTTGTCAATGTAAAAATGTTGCTTAATGTCCCCTTTATGCAGCACTTTATTTGATAAGCGCTCTCTATTGTCCACTTCAGGCAGCGCTTCCTAATGCACCTCTTTAGACAACGCTTTTAAAAACGTTGTGTAATGTATATTTTAGTTCACTTTTTTGTTTTAGACAACATTTTCTTTAAACACGCTCTCTAAAGTCTCCTTCAGGCCGCATTTTTTACTTTAGAAGCGCTTTCTAATGCATCCCTTTTGGCAACGCTTTTTTGTTTAAAGTGCTATCTAATGTTCAAGAATTTTTTAATTTATACAGCTCCTATTTTAAACGCTCTCTTCAAATAATCACTTAAAATAAGTGTTGTCTTTCAAATTTTCACATGATTTCATAAATTTGCAGCTTCAATCCAATAAACATACACCAAATTTACATATTTATATATATATCTTCAATCCAATTTATATATATATATATATATATATATATATATATATATATATATATATATATATATATATATATAAAGGGATATGCACTAACAGTGTAAAATACTTTTACAATGTTAACCAATCACAACCATGTATCAAATTAAAACACAATTTTAATTTAAAAAAATTAATATGACGTGACAAGTGTAAGAATTTTGATTGGTTGTATATATGTGTAAAGTTAGTTTACATGTCAGTGCATTATCTTTAAACTTTTATATATATATATATATATATATATATATATATATATATATATATATATATATATATATATATATATATATATATATATATATATATATATATATATATATATATATATATATATATATATATATATATATATATATGGCCGTCTCAAACTATTTGGAGGCCCTGTTCTAATTTTAAAAATTGGTCTTAATAAAAAGAAAGATAATAAATTTATAAAAAAACAGACTTTATTAAAATTGTAAATAACATTAAAAATTAGAAAAAAATAAATGATATATAAATATTTCGAATAAAATTTAATTTATTTAAATATGATTTTTGTATTTTTTTTATGTGAAGTTCTTTTGCATTAAGAGAAATTATTATCATTAAGTAAAAAAAAGTAGTTCATTGAATGGTCAACAAAAATTAATAATAAACTATTTTAATTAATAAACAACAATAAAAAAATAAAATTAAAAAATGTGAGAATATATGTCATCTTTATTTTTTTTTTTGAGTTCTCACAATCATTAGATCAAATGATATTGATAACAGATATGAACATTCAAAAATTCATATTTTTAAAGTTATGACATCCTTAAAATTTTAATAATTTTAATAAATTGTGTTAATTGTGTTCAATATTATAATTAGAATTGGTATAGTAACATCAAGAAACTTAAATTAATTTAAAAAATTACAAATAATATGCTATATGCTATATTAATTCATGATAGGTTGTTTAAAAATACTTTAAACCTAATAATTTATTATCTATTTGATCATAATAACTTAAATAAAAATAATACTAAATTTACTAATAATTTTTTAAATTTTTATTAAAAAATAATATATAAATATATAAATTTTTATAAATAAAAAACAATGATTAAACAGCATATAACTATTATTTTTCATCATAATTGTTTTGATGATAATTCAAAAAATGGACTTGTAAGATTTGATTAGTAAACCTGTAATGGCATCACATCAATAGTTGTTGTTGGTGCAGAGGTGCATTTGATTCGATTTAGATGATTACAGACCGCAGATTCATTTCTTTATTGAAACATTTTGGCAATTTTTGTAAAATATAAAAAAATTAGTTTACGGTTCGAACCAGTGTTTTAAAAAACGAACCGGACATCAAACTGGTGAGGGTACTGGGTCACTGGTTTATTGGTCGAACCGCATAACTAAATCGGGTTAAACCGGATAACTCGGTTGAATAGACCGGTCGTTATGACAAAATTATATAGGTATAAAATCTGTCAAACCGGATGATTCAGTCCCTACAAAATATAACTAGTACTTAAATTTTTTTGAAAACATCATATTATAAAAAAATTCACAAGTTCATAAATTAAATTCAAATTTTACATCACACACAATCAAATAGTACATAATTATAAAATATAAACAAAAGTTTAATTGCAACATAATTTAATTGAATAATTTATAACAAAATAATTTCATTGTCTACTAAATTTAATTTCAATAAAAGAAAAATTGTTTTAATGTTGGGATCTCCTTCTTCAATATCAAAATCATGTGTAACAAAATCAACCGCATCTACAACCATTTTTTTATTTTTTAATTTTTTAATTTTTATTTTATTTGTTTTATTTTTAATTTTAATTTTTAATTAAAATAGTCAAAATGACATTTTTTAAATTTTTTAAAATTAAAAAAAATTAAAAAAAGCTTTTAAACCACCGGTTCACAAAAACCGCCGGTTTTAGCGGTTTACATCGGTTTTGACCGGTTCAATGACATTCCTGATCTAACTATTGAACCAGACCGGTTACCTGGCCGGTTCCCGATTCGACCGGTCCGACAGGCCGGTCCGGTCCGGTTTTTAAAACACTTGTTCAAACTCCCCCCAGCCGCATTGTCAAAATTCAACAGCTCTACTGCTACGCTGCTGAACAAACCTTGTTAACTTTCCACTCAAACTCTATATATAATATAATTAAAACGTTTATAATTATAAAAAAATTTGAGGCCGCCATATTTTGGAGGCCCTGTGCAATGGGCCTGGTTGCACGGGCCCAAAACCGGCCTTATATATATATATATATATATATATATATATATATATATATATATATATATATATATATATATATATATATATATATATATATATATATATATATATTATATATATAAAAAAATTTGTTAGTTTTTGGTATACATATGTAAATGTACATATTACTATCTTCTAGAGCTGTTAAGAAACAACAATAATGAACTTGGTATCTCTATCTTCTACATATGCACCTATCTGAAACAAAACCAACAAAGGCATATCAGAACCAAGCTATATAACACTTAAATCTTATAACTATTATAATTTAACACAAACCAATGTAACAAAAATAAATCAAGAATCCGTTATAACCCACCATTGAAAATTCCCAAATTCATACCATGATACAAACAAAACTTTATTTGAATTTAACTCCAATACCATCATAACTAACCTTCCACATAACAACAACAACATTGCAACACATTTTACCACACTAATGACGACATAATATCTCATCAAAACTAAAATTTATATATACTCAAAATTCTCATCAACGAAAGTGTCATAATACCTTATAAAATTTTCATCTCAATAATGTATTGACACCAATCCTCCTTAATTTCATCCAATTGATCTTTCTAGTAAGTAGAAGACTTGAATTCATCAAAGTACTACATAATATGATTTAGTTAAAACTAATAAATTAGATGAAATGTGTTAAATATTAAAATAAATCATAAGTTAGAAATCCATACAATGGTTGGAATCTCTATTTAATTCAAAAGAATAATTTATTTCATAAACCTCAACATGAAATAACCGCAATCTATACCATTACGCTGACAAGGACACTACACATAGAAAAAAAATACAAATATATATCAGGATATATAGTTTAACTTGTTTTATCAAGTAGCATCACTAATATAATCAAAATTGTGAAAATGTGAAAATATACCTGCACTCTGATCCATGTAATGTTGTTTGCTTTACTCTTTGGTACTTGTGCCAAACAACATCGCCCTTAAATTAAAACTTTCTTTCTTATATCCATCATAAACCTCCACACCGTTCTCCCACAAAATATTTAAATCTTCGATTAAAGGTGTCAAATATTCGTCTATGTCATTCCCTGGTTGTTTAGGCCCAAAAATTAACATAGATAACATCATGTACTTAAGCTTCATACATAGCCATGGAGGTAGGTTATAAATTATAATAATCACAGGCCATGTGTGTTGTACCCCAATTTTCTACCCTGAGATCCCACCTCACTTTGAGAATAATGTGATCATCATCATATCATTATCATCACTATTCATATATCATTTGCTAACCAAAAATATACAAAAAGATTTGTGTTTGCTTGTTGCTTGTTCCACAAGGTAGGTGGCTAACAAGAAACTCGGGCAAATTAGGATTTTTAGGCCCACAAAGGAGCTCAAACATTCTCATATGCTCAAGTGGATCCCCTCATCAAAATCTAAGTCCAAGTGTGGCTCAATTCAAAGTCAACAACTTTCATTTCCGTCTAGTGTACAGATTAGGGGTTTTAACCTAATTCATCTAGGGAGTTGACTCTTGATTAGGACATAACCTTATGGCTCAAATCATGGTTCAAGGATCTCCAATTCTTCATTATAATCCACTCATATCATCCATTTGTGTAACACCCATATATAAATACATACATCAAAGCATATATGTATACATGAATCCAAGTATTTGGTACTGAAATACAATAAGTTCCTAGTCAACACATAATACACATTAATGTCCTAATACAAAAGTTCTACACCATGGCATAATATATACAAGATGTTCAAAACAAAATACTAAGAACTAGATCAAAACAATGATCCCAAAAAGAACTCCACGACGGAAGCTTCGCCATGCCAAAAGAACAGAAGACATAAGGAAAGTCAAACTACTTTCTCCTTACCCTTCGCGGAATCTGTAGTACCTGAAATCAATATATAATGGGGTGAGATAAAATAATCTCAGTGAGTTCCCTATCCTATGGATCCTCTCGGCTTTACAAGGTTCTAGCCTATCAAATCTCAAGTCATAACAAAGGAACTAGACCTTGAGTTCATATACTAACATTATATGGAAACACATTTAGAGTTCTACAACTCAAACACAACAGTACTAATCGGAAACCGCTACCAAGGTATCCCTCTATTCCCGTCCCCTTCTACGTCTAGGAGGTGGTACGAGTCATGGATCCTCTGGAAAATCTTGACATACGAAATGGATTCGGACTCATGGGCCTTCCCCCATGAATCGTCACTTCACATGGTCCGTACACCATCACAAGTCTCTACCCTGTTAGGTTCCATTCGTACACAAAGCGGGAATCAAACCTGTCAAGACTACTAGTGCCATTTCACATCGAATGCCTGTTAGCATTTAAAAGAAATAAAGAATATAATGGTTCCGATTTATACATCATACAGTGGTGATTGCACACACCAATCACTAGGCTTGTTAGCCTTTCCTCACAAGATTCAAAACACATATATGTTCCATATAAAGTTTCATCCTAGATTCTCTTTGTTAAACTATATATATATATATATATATATATATATATATATATATATATATATATATATATATATATATATATATATATATATATATATATATATATATATATATATATATATATATATATATATATATATATATATATATATACTTAACAAATCATAGTTTTCCTCGCCTTTCCTTTTTATTCATTTAACACATGTAATTATATATATATATATCAAAGTATACCAATCCACCTGCAATAGGACTCAACCATACCATTAACATCATTGTCATGTAATCGACGACAATTTATCACAATTATATGGCAAACACTCATTATACCAAAAGTATACCGTTCACATGTCTCCGAACGATAAAACAATCCTAAGAATCAAACAAATTTCCCGATTCCCGATTAAATGATTTCCTCTTTGTTCCCAAAAACCTACACTACTAGAAAGTACATGTTTCTAGCTTCATACCGCTTCGAACGGCGACCAAAACGGAGTTACGGTTTAAAAGTTATAATCAAAACAATTTATCTAATTAAACTAAATTCTAATCTTGGAAAGCTTCAGTTCGCGCCGCTGTTAGCTGGAGATTTCGTTTGGAGAGAATATTCTTTGAAGAGTTAGAGTTCGAAGAAGAATGGTTGCTGATGACCATTTCTGAGAATAAAAATGGCTCTTGATGGCCATGATTCAAGGATGTTGTTTAAGTTGAAGTAAAGATAATGGAAATTGAAGCTAGTTCGAAGTAAATTGTCTTTAAGACTTAAGCGTTTTTACGAAATACGAAGGGTACTGAAGCTTGGCGTGTTTTCGTAGCATTCTCGGTTTGGATCATGTTGCCACGTATCGAAAGAGGATTCAGGCGGGAGGATTTGAATTTCGAAATAGTCTGTGTAACCGAACAAGGACAGATGGCACCCCAGGGATTCGAAGCGTATGCATGTGAGCAACGTGGCGTTTCGCTAGTGTAGGACCGTTAGGGTCGAAATTAGTATAAATAAGGATCTTAATATCAGGATCCAGTGTGTTCATTTTGTACAAATCACTCACAAATCACTCAAGTATCAAGTGTTAAGAGAACGAGTTCGCTGAGAAATATACGTATGACACCACCAATTTAAATACATTTGTATTCATCTTTATTCAAGTATCTTTCCAGTTTCTTTTATATTTCTTTACATTTTAGCCATTTACATTCTTGCATTTTTATCTTTCGTTTAAGTTTACTTCAAAGCATTTATATTCTACAATTTACGTTCCTGTACTTTAAGTTTCTTGCACGTTTATCTTTGTTTCATCTTTCGCCTAAGTTGTATTTACGTGTATAATAAGTCAATTATCAGTCTTTACATTTCGTTTGTTTATTTCTTATTTCGAAGCCAAACAACTGACAGAATATGAATCAAATTATCACAAAAGACAAGCTTTTTGACTTTGTCCTAGGATCAATCTAGTCGATCCTGCGAGTAACCAAAGTATAATTTTTATAGTTTGGAAGACTAGCGGTTGTTTACCGGAAATCACCGTAAATAAACTGGCACGCCCAGTGGGACCGTGTCAAATAGATTGTCATTAATTTGTTGCTTTATTTTGTCTAGAATATATCAAGACCTTGTATGAACCTTAGGAACGGTAAATTAACCAACAGTGCGCCACCGATTCCTAAACGAAGGTACAACAAGAAAATGGTCAATTCGACCAGTGGAAGGGGAGATCAAGATCCCCCACAAGGGTCAGGAATAGTAGCAGCAAATACTACACATGTTTCGACATCTACATCACAAGAACAGGAAATACCCGTTTCGGGAGGATCTGCGGCTACAGTTAGTTCCCAAGCCATGCCCGAAAACACATCAGGAACGATCCCAATTTCCGGTTCGACCACCATGCCTCAGGTAACAAGCACAAACGAGATGCTTCATTTCTCGACAAGTCAAGTACATTCTCCAAGGCCATTCTCATCTGCATTCGATGGGTGGAGGCCCGTAAACCCTTATGGAATGCCATATTCTTATATGGCAGGACCTACATATACTGCACCTAATGCCACAACATTTTCGCCTAATACGGGTTCAGTAGGTCGAAGTGCACAAAATGCAGGCACATCGAGCCAGATGCCTCTTTTAACTACCAACAGTCAAGCAGCGTTTAGGCAAGAAATGGACGCAAGTAACCATGATATGCTATGTGCTCTTGCCAAAGAAATAGGGTCACTCTTTACCCCATTGGTGGCAAACATGACCAGAACTAACAGGGACAATAAATATCATCACAAATAAATCGAATGGCAGATTTTATGGGAGTTCCACAAACTAGGCGAAGAAATAACCAACCCCCATATCGAGAGGGTGATCCGGTATTGGAGCCTGTTCAAGATGCGGTTCCTCCGCCTAGACCAACACCCGGTGATGCAGTTCCCCCACCTAGACCACCACCAGTTGGAAGAAACCAAGTGATAGATCTGGAGAATCCAGGTCGAAGGACCGACTTTGGTCAACAAGAGACCATCGAAGAGGGCCCCAGATTGAGGATAGTTGGTAGGAACGAACATCCAGATGAAGTAGTCCACAGGGTTAGGAGAGAAAATATGGCAACAGAGAATAATTTAACTGCCATGATAGAGAGAATTATGGCCAATAATGGCCTTAATACTGGACTTCGACGTCCAAACTACACATCCCCTATAGCAGAATATATTATGCAAACAGAATTACCAAGAGGTACCAAGGTGCCTAAATTCACAAAGTTTTCAAGGGACACTAGTGAATCGACCGTAGAACACATAGCCAGGTATTTGACAGAAGCCGGGGATTTAGAAAGCAACGAGGATTTGAGAATTAAATATTTCCCTAGTTCGCTAACAAAAAATGCTTTTACTTGGTTTACTACGTTACCCCCAAATTCCATAGATGCATGGGCACATTTGGAGAGATTGTTCCACGAACAATTCTACATGGGCCAAACCAAGATATGTCTGAAGGAATTGGCTAGCATCAAGAGGAAGTTCACGGAACCCATAGATGATTATTTGAACAGGTTCCGTTTGTTAAAGTCAAGATGCTTCACAGTTGTCCCAGAACATGAATTAGTCGAAATGGCTGCAGGCGGTCTAGACTACTCAATCAGAAAGAAACTGGATACCCAAGATATGGCCCAATTAGCAGACAGGGTTCGACAAGTCGAACGACTAATAGCAGAAAAGGCCAGAGCAAATAAAAGTTACAAGAAGGAGAGGGTAGCATATATTGAAGCCGAAGACGCTGAGGGCCAACCTTTCGAAGATTCATACAACATTGAAAAGGTCGAAATAGACCTAGCCGAATTAAAAGAAGCACCACCTTATTCTTGCAAACTGCTCACCCCTTCGAATGGAAAAAATCCAGTCGAGAATGATAAAAGCGATAGATTTCCAAAGAAAACTTACACTTTTGACGTCACTAAATGTGACGAAATATTTGATTTGCTAGTAAAAGATGGCCAGATGATAGTGCCTCCTAATTCCAAAGTTCCTCCATTAGAACAACGGAAAAAACGAGGCTTTTGTAAATATCATGGTTTTTTAGGCCATAAAACCTCACAATGCTTTCTTTTCAGGGATCTAATTCAGAATGCTATCAAGGATGGACGTTTGAAATTTGCTGATAAGACAAAGAATCACATGAAGATTGATGCTGACCCCCTAAATGTTGCTGACACTAACTATGCTGAACCACTCGATGTCAACATGGTAGATGTGTCTGAAACTGATATTGCTGAATGGGAGGTGATTTCATTTGGAAAGTAGGCTACTAAGGGCCTAAATGACGATGCAGCCTTCAATACTGATGTTAAAGAATCTGTTGAAACCAAAAGCAATGAGAATTTGAAGGATAATACTGGCGAGGCCACTGAAGACCTCAGGGTGAAACTTCAACAGATAAAGATCTCTGAAGCTTCCCCAGCAGGTGTCAACATGGTGAATGTTAGACAACCTCTATCTAAACTAGAGGAGTTAGAGAAGCGCTTGTTGAGAGAACAAGGGAATGTCAACGTGATAAAGTATCCCCAGAAAGGAGAAAGTTTGAAAGATTATCTTTGGAAGTTTCACGAGAAAAATGCTAGACAGATGATAATGTGTCCAAGGTGTTCGATCATGCTGAATCGGAGGGTCCAAGCTAACTACGAAAGGGCCCAGCGAGAAAGGATGGAACAGCCCTAGAGAGGAGGAAACCTATTGCTGAAGGTTTATCCAAGGCCAGAAGAAAGCTTGGTGGGTTTCCTAGTTAGATGTCACAAGGAAAGGACAGAGGTTGTTATGTGTCCCAGAAGAAACCTTATGGCACAATCATTCGAAAGAACGCTATTTACTTCTGGTAGGGAATCTCAAGGACTTCGTCCCAACATGTATGTGTTCGACAATCGAACACCATCAAAAAGGCCTGATAGTCCTCATCCTAAAGCTCGAAGAGTAACATTCAAACTCCCTGCTGACATACCCATGGATAGATGGACACAAGCAGGTGCAAGAAACAACAAGTGGCCAAGTTGGGACCAAGGGGGGAGAACTACAATGGCCTATAGAAGGCAATTCCAGACCTCAAGTCGAGAGATGTATAGGCTGGAGAATTACAAGGGTAAGAATCCTATGTCCAGATCCCAATGGAGAAGACACCAGAGGATGAAGAAGGCCCAGAAGGAATACGAAGCAAAGGAGGTTGGAGAGTCTAGCAGTACCAAAGTCCCAATGCAGGGGGCACGATCAAGCAAACCTCCGGTAGAACGTAAGCTATTCAGTTCTGAAAATGAGAAAGAAGAAGAAAAGATGCACTCCAGTCCTTGGAAAGAGGACGATAGAATGACAAATGATTTCGACTCAGACGGAGTGTCATCTATAAAATTTAATTGCAATGTAGTATCAGTGCTTCCTCACGAGTTTAACCAAGAAACAGAAGCAGAAGATTGCGAGGAAGCTGATGCAGAAGAGATGGCAAGACACAGACGTGTGTGTTATTATGTGCTAAACAACGGGGCTGTCGAAGAGCAGAATGCCTTCTTCGAGAGGCTTGACGAAGGAATGAGAAACCATCTGAAACCACTTTACATAAGGGCCAAGATTGAAAATGTTGGCATTAACAAAGTCCTAGTAGATGGGGGGGGGGGGGGGCAGCAGTGAATCTAATGCCCCAGTACATGTTGAAAAGAATTGGTATGTTCGATACTGATATAAGGCCACATAACATGGTCTTGTCTAACTACGAAGGCAAAATAGGGCAAACTTTGGGAGTCATCCAAGTGAATTTAACTGTGGGTTCAGTCACAAGGCCAACGATGTTCATGGTGATACCAGCAAAGGCGAATTACAATCTTTTTCTAGGAAGAGAATGGATCCACGGAGTAGCTGCAGTGCCTTCGACAATGCATCAGAGACTAACCATCTGGAGAGAAGATGGTATAGTGGAAAACATTGAAGGAGATCAAAGTTACTACATGGCTGAAGTCAACCAAGTCAACAAGACCAGTTTCGATAGAAATCTGGCCAACATAGGGCCATGCCATGCAGCGGAAGATATATACACCCCAAATAAGAATGCTTTATACTATTTATCCTTACACCCAAATGGAGTTCAGTGGAATAGGGAAATAATGGATGGTCCATATGACACAGAACCTGTCGAAGGAATACCACCAATACGGCCAACAGGCTGGGATGAAGAAGGTAATTATGCCTGAGTCATCTTTTTTCGAAAATATTTCGGCTTACATAGCTGAGAACAAAAGAAAAGCGGTTATCGAAGCCGAACTATTAAATATGAATATTGAAGAAGTTCAGAAAGAGGTAGAAGCACCAGGCCCTAGGATACACTTTATCCCGCAACCTCTTGACGACACAGTTCAAGGAGTGAAGGTTTCAGGCGAAGAAATACATCAAAGGCTGGACGCAATATATGATGAAGAGCCCTTGGGATTCGAGAAAGATCCAATGGCGTCAAACATAAAGATGTTGGCTCAGGACCCACTCGAAGAAGTAAATCTTGGAGACGAAAAATCAAAAGAGGGTGACATACATCAGTGCAAAGTTAGGGCCAACTTTGAAGTCAAAGGTTATTGCATTACTGAAAGAAAACAAGGACTGTTTTGCCTGGGATTACGATGAAATGCCTGGTTTAGGGAGGGATTTGATCGAACTGAAATTGCCTATAAAAGAAGGGAAGAAGCCTATCAAGCAGACTCCTAGGAGGTTCGCACCAGAGGTTCTCTCGAAAATCAAAACAGAGGTCGAAAGACTTCTCTGTTGCAAGTTCATTAGAACTACGAGGTATGTTGAATGGATTGCTAATATTATACCTGTTATTAAAAAGAATGGTTCATTGAGGGTATGTATAGATTTTCGCGATCTAAATGCAACAACCCCTAAAGATGAATATCCCATGCCTGTGGCAGAAATGCTAGTAGATTCAGCCGCAGGCTTCGAGTACCTAAGTATGTTGGATGGATATTCTGGGTACAACCAAATCTTCATTGCAGAAGAAGATGTGTCCAAATCAACTTTCCGTTGTCCAGGGGCAATAGGCACCTACGAATGGGTTGTAATGCCTTTTGGTCTGAAAAACGCTGGGGCAACTTATCAAAGAGCAATGAATTCTATATTCCATGATTTTATAGAAACATTCATGCAAGTGTACATAGATGACATTGTTATAAAATTTGTTTCAGATTGCAGTCATCTTGACCATCTAAGCCAATCATTCGAAAGAATGAGAAAACATGGCTTAAAGATGAATCCCCTCAAATGTGCTTTCTTTGTGCAGGCTGGAGATTTCCTGGGCTTCGTAGTCCACAAAAAGGGAATAGAAATCAATCAGAATAAAACAAAGGCTATTATGCAAACAAAGCCTCCATCCACGAAGAAAGAACTACAATCTTTATTGGGAAAGATAAACTTCTTAAGAAGATTTATTTCTAATTTGAGTGGACGCATGCAAGCTTTTTCCCCTTACTTCGACTGAAGCAGGGAAGGTTCGAATGGCATGCTGAACATCAAGAAGCTTTTGAGAAAATCAAGCAATATTTGATGCATCCACCAATTTTGTCTCCCCGAAATGGGAAGAAGCACATGCGCCTGTATATCTCAGCTTTAGATAATACAATAGGTAGCATGTTAGCTCAAGAAGATGACAATGGCATCGAAAGAGCCATCTATTACTTAATTAGAGTACTCAATGATGCAGAGACTAGGTATAGCACAATAGAAAAACTCTGCCTTTGTTTATATTTCTCTTGTATTAAACTCAAGTATTATATAAAGCTAGTTGATGTTTATGTTTCATCTCATTTTGATGTCATTAAACATATGCTATCTAAACCAATATTGCACAGTCGAATTGGCAAATGGGCTTTGGCCCTTACTGAGTACTCTCTAATCTTTCAACCCCTTAAGGCAATGAAAGGACAAATCGTGTCAAATTTCATTGTTGACCATGCAGTGGTTGAGAATCCGCAGCAATACGTAGATTTGAAGCCTTGGAAGTTATACTTTGATGGTTCAACACATAAGGAAGGAAGTGGCGTTAGGATACTCGTAATTTCTCCTGATGGAATTCCAACAAAACTCAAGTACAAAATTGAAGGCCCGTTATGCTCCAACAACGAAGCTGAGTACGAAGCACTGATCGCTGGACTTGAAGCCTTGTTGGAATTGGGGGCAACCAGAGTCGAAATTAAAGGAGACTCAAAATTAGTGATTAAGCAACTGACGAAAGAATACAAATGTATCAAAGAGAATTTGATCATGTATTTTGTCATAGCAAATAGACTACTTAAAAAATTCGAGTATGTGGAGTTAAAACACGTATCAAGGGTGAACAATCAAGAAGCAAATGATTTGGCACAATTAGCCTCGGGATACAGAGTATCAAAGGAAAAACTAGAAGAACTGATCGAAGTGAGAGGCAAAGCAATGGCCACAAAGCTATCTCCAAGTGATCTGGAGATCTCACAATTAGGCTTTGCTAACGAAGAGGAATTTGAAATTCTAAATATAGACTCCCTAGCAGATACAGATTGGAGGAGTCCAATCGTAAACTACTTGAGAGATCCTTCGACAGATACAAATAGAAAGGTGAAGTATAGAGCCTTATCATACTTCTTGATGGGAAATGAGTTGTTTAAGAAAAACCCCTGAGGGAGTTTTACTAAAGTGTCTAGGCGAAGCCGAAGCATACTTGGCACTTTCGAATGTGCACAGTGGGGCATGTGGTGCTCACCAAGCGGGGCACAAAATGAAATGGCTTTTGTTCTGCTATGGAATGTATTGGCCTACCATGTTAAAAGACTGCATAGAGTTTGCAAAAGGATGTCAGGAATGTCAAGAACACGCAAGTATTCAACATGCGGCTGCAAATGAATTAAGTTCAGTAATAAAACCATGGCCTTTCAGAGGTTGGGCGTTAGACTTAATTGGAGAAATTCGTCCCACATCTTCCAAAGGTCAAAAATATATTTTAGTAGGAATAGACTACTTCACAAAATGGGTCGAAGCGATACCACTAGCCAATGTGGATCAGGAGGCTGTGATTGAGTTTATCCAAAGACACATTTTATACAGATTTGGAATCCCAGAAAGTATAACCACAGATCAGGGATCAGTGTTTACTGGTCGAAAGATGCAAGAATTCGCCAAAGAAATGGGGTTCAAGTTATTTACTTCTACACCTTATTATGCTCAAGCAAATGGGCAGGTCGAAGCAGCCAATAAAGTGATAATTGGTCTTATTAAGAAACATGTAGGGAAAAAACCAAAGAATTGGCATAAAACTTTGGACCAGGCACTTTGGGCTTGTCGAACATCACCAAAAGAAGCTACTAATACTACACCTTTCCAGTTGACGTTCGGACACGATGCAGTACTCCCAGTTGAGATATACTTGCAATCAGTCCGGATCCAGAGACAAGCAGAAATTCCCCCAAACGTGTATTGGGAAATGATGATGAACGAATTAGTTGATCTGGACGAAGACAGACTTCGAGCGTTGGAAATGATAAAGAGACAAAAAGAAAGGGTGTCGAGAGCATACAACAAAAAGGTGAAAGGTAAAACATTTATCAATAATGACTTAGTTTGGAAAGTTATTTTGCCTATAGATCGAAAAAATCAGGCTTTAGGCAAATGGTCCCCACACTGGGAGGGACCTTTTCGAATCTTAAAAGTGTTCTCAAATAATGCTTATAAGATAGTGTTAGAACAAGAATTGTTCTGATCAATAATCTTAGTTTTGATGATAACAATGTATATGAATTTTGCTCAAGATAATGTGGTACTCTAATCCTATGCAATCTCCCTTTCAGGAAATATATAAAGAGTATGCACAAATCAGCGCTAAGAAGCTTTGACTCAGAAGGTTCAGTATGCAACTTCAGCACATGGTCTGGAAAGACATCAGAAGATGGTCAAGCAGAATCAGAACATGGTCTATTAGAAGCATCAGAAGAACTTGAGTTCAGAAGCAGAAGCACTGAAGTCATGGAATCACGCTCAGAAGCATATCAAGATCAGAAGATCAGAAGATGCTCTGCACCAAGCTGTTTGTACTCTGATGATTTTCAACGCAGTATTTACAAAGAACAAATCAGAATCAAGTACTAGATGGCAGGCTACGCTGACTGACAAAAGGAATGTTAGAAGCTATTAAAGGCAATGTCAGTAGTCACAGCAAAAGCAAGGCTCGAGGTAGTTGACAAAACAGCGAAACATTAAATGCAATGTTGTACGGAATACGCAAAGCATTAAATGCTCCCAACGGTCATCCTCTCAAACGCCTATATAAATGAAGTTCTGATGAGAAGCAAGGTTACGAATCCTGAACGAACTTATTCTGAAAAACTTGCTGAAACGCTGTTCAACTCAAAGCTCAGAAACTTCATCTTCATCAAAGCTCACTACATTGTTGTTGTAATATATTAGTGAGATTAAGCTTAAACGTTAAGAGAAATATCACTGTTGGGATTATATCTTTTAAGAAGCAATTGTAATACTCTTAGAATTGATTACATTAATTTGTAAGTAACTAGAGTGATCAAGTGTTGATCAGGATACTCTAGGAAGTCTTAGCTTGTGTCTAAGCAGTTGTAATTGAAGGATAGAAAAACACTTAGAAAGGGGGGGATTGAATAAGTGTGACTTTAAAAACTTGGGCGATAAAAATAAATTGCACAATTATTTTTATCCTGGTTCGCTGTTAACGAAGCTACTCCAGTCCACCCCCGCAGAGATGATTTACCTCAACTGAGGATTTAATCCACTAATCGCACGGATTACAATGGTTTTCCACTTAGTCCGCAACTAAGTCTTCCAGAGTCTTCTGATCACAACCTGATCACTCCAGGAACAACTGCTTAGATACCCTCTAAGACTTTTCTAGAGTCTACTGATCAACACGATCACTCTAGGCTTAGTTCACTCCTAAGACTTCCTCTAGAGTATACTGATCAACCTGATCACTCTAGTTACAAACTGCTCAGCCAACTGCCAAGACTTCCTAGAGTATACTGATCAACACGATCACTCTAGTTCCTTACAACTTAATGTAATCAATTCAAGAGTTTACAAATGCTTCTTAAAAGCGATAATCACAACTGTGACATTTCTCTTAACGTTTAAGCTTAATCTCACTAAGATATTACAACAGCAATGTAGTGAGCTTTGATGAAGATGAAGATTCTGAGTTTAGATTGAACAGCGTTTCAGCAAGTTAATTTGAATTGTCTTTGTTCAGGATCGTTAACCTTGCTTCTCATCAGAACTTCATATTTATAGGCGTTGAGAAGATGACCGTTGAATGCATTTAATGCTTTGCGTGTTCCGTACAGCTTTGCATTTAATGTTATACGCTTTTGTCAACTACCTCGAGCCTTGTTCACGCTGTGTCTACTGACGTAGCCTTTAGTAGCTTTAACGTTCCTTTTGTCAGTCAGCGTAGTCTGCCACGTGTACTTCCTTCTGATCTGATGTTTGTGAATACGACGTTTGAATATCATCAGAGTCAAACAGCTTGGTGCAGAGCATCTTCTGATCTTCTGACCTTGAAGTGCTTCTGAGCGTGATACCATCTTCTGATCTTCAGTGCTTCTGATCTCATGTTCTTCTGATGCTTCCATAGACCCATGTTCTGATTCTGCTTCGACCATCTTCTGATGTCTTGCCAGACCATGTTCTGATGTTGCATGCTGAACCATTTGAGACACAACTTCTGAGCGCTGAATTATGCGTACTCTTTATATATTTCCTGAAAGGGAAATTGCATTTGATTAGAGTACCATATTATCTTAAGCAAAATTCATATTATTGTTATCATCAAAACTAAGATAATTGATAAGAACAAATCTTGTTCTAACAATCTCCCCCTTTTTGATGATGACAAAAACATATATAAATGATATGAATTTGCGATCAGAAAGAGTAGACGGCAAAAGACAAATTACACAGCTATAGCATAAGCATATGAATATGTCTCCCCCTGAGATTAACAATCTCCCCCTGAGATAAATAATCTCCCCCTGAAATAAATACTCGAAGAACTTTAATAAAAGACTTCCCTGATTATTTCGGTAGAGACGATCATATAAGCTTCTGTCTTCAGAGAATTCATAGCTTCTGACTTCTGCTTCCATTGGACAGCTTCAGAACTTGAATTTCTTTAGATCCTTAGAACACTCACAGCTTCTGATTCCTGCTTCCATCGTGGACAGCTTCAGAACTTGAATTTCTTTGATCTTCAGAACATTCACAGCTTCTGATTTCTGCTTCCATTCAGGACAGCTTCAGAACTTGAGTTTTCTGGATCTTTTAGAACATTCACATCTTCTGATTTCTGCTTCCCTCGGATAGCTTCAGAACTTTGAATGTCTACCAATCATCACTTCATGCTAGATTTGTATCAGAACATTGTTGAATGTACCAGAGCATCATCAGAGCATCTCTACATCCTGAAATGTTACAGAACAAAAACTAAACGACAAAAGTCAGCATGAGCGAGTTAGAACATAAAATGTATGTTTGACCACATTATATGTATCAGAGCCATATAGGCTGAAATAATGTATCAGAGCAAATAATGTATCAGAGCAAATAATGTATCAGAGCCATAACATTATATGTATCAGAGCAAATAGAATTTTGTCAGAACAGGATAGACAATGATATTCAAATTCTATTATCAGTGCTTCTGATTCATTCTTCTTTCTTGCTTCTGATCTCTGAAGCTTGACAGCACTCAGCTTGCTTCAGTTTCCAAGAGCTTATTCCTTTTACAGAATAACGCTTCTTATGGTTTTGCTTCTAGTGTTTGCTTCTGAAGATTCACTTCACTTCTGTGTACCTGCAAAACACTTAAACCATATAGAACTTGCAGTTCTTGTTAGTGAATGTGTGGGAGCCTTTACCCAGCAACTGATAGATTTAATCAAATCATTTATCATTTATCTTCTCCCCCTTTTTTGTCATAACATCAAAAAGAATATTAAAAAAAAAAGATTCAGATGTATAAAACGACAAAAGAAAACATTTACTGGAATGTAAAACACTTGAAAGTTAAAAGCAAAGAAACTTTTTCATTGATTAATCAAAAGAGGATTACAAGAAGATGTGCAACAAAGCAAAAATAAAACTACTAAGACCAAATCCTAGGACCCTAGCTAAGACAACGTCTGTGCCAGCATGCCATGAAGGAGTGAAACGCCTCATTGACTGCTTCTAGGGCTTTCAGGCGAGGGATCAGGGAGACTTGGTCCTGAAGCAGATCTTCCACCATCTTTACCAGAGACAACATCCTCAGCGGGTGAAGATGAAGAGATGTCTTCAGAAGAGATTAAGGGAGAGGAAAGATTAGAGGAAGCTGAGTCTTGAAGGTCGAAGGATGAGGACGAAGATAGAGATGATGGAGGGCTTTCACCAGGAGGATGAAACACACGTCTAGAATAGTTTCCAGACAACATTGCTTCGAAAGGATTCACCTTGAGAGGATCATAGGTGATTTTGATCTTTTTGGGTTTGGAAGGTGATGTTTCAACAGCTTTTCGTTTATTGTTTTTATCATTTTCATTATTTCCTGGGCTTGATGAAGAGTTCATGATGGGTTTGCAAAAAAAATGAACAGGTAGGATTTGATATGGAAGAGAGGAAGAGACAAACTTTAAGAGGAAAAACAAAGAGATAGGAAACCAAAAACCATTTTGAAGAGTATTTAAAAGAGAATAAAATGAACCGAATGATGACTAGCATTTAATGTTACGTGACGTGAGGAGAGATAATAAAGACAAATGAG
This sequence comes from Vicia villosa, assembly GCF_029867415.1. Taxonomy (NCBI): domain Eukaryota; kingdom Viridiplantae; phylum Streptophyta; class Magnoliopsida; order Fabales; family Fabaceae; genus Vicia; species Vicia villosa. The sequence continues at coordinate 9,334,444 of NC_081184.1, read as the reverse complement.
GTGACTAGCACAGTTACCTATGGTCGGCGTCCCTTCAACTGCACGCGCGCTTATCCATGAATAGTAACGACAGGTTTACCATCCCGAGATAAAACGTAACAGCTGTTTTGCTTTAAAAGAGGTTCTGAATCAACTTAGACAATGAAACGTTAGTAATAACCGAATCATAATTTCTAAAAGATTTTAATCAGAACTTCTGATATAAAAAATAATCCATTTTCATTTCAGAAGATACTCATACATGAGAACTTCTCATCTTCTCATTCTGGGCATAGATCCATACTGATGTTCTTCAGAATGAATTTAAACCTATCTTCAGCCAGGGGTTTTGTAAAGATATCAGCCCATTGATGGTCTGTATCAACAAAGTTTAAAGAAATAACACCCTTCTGAACATAGTCCCTTATGAAATGATGTTTAATCTCAATATGTTTAGCTTTTGAATGAAGAATAGGATTCTTAGATAAACATATAGCAGAAGTATTATCACAGAATATAGGAATGTTACTCTCAAATATCTGATAATCTTCTAACTGACTCTTCATCCAGAGCATCTGTGTACTACAACCAGCAGCAGCGACATATTCTGCTTCTGTTGTTGATAGAGCAATAGTTGCTTGCTTCTTGCTGTACCAGGAGATCAAATGACTTCCAAGAAATTGGCAACTTCCTGAAGTACTTTTTCTTTCAATTCTGTCTCCAGCATAATCAGCATCACAGAATCCTACTAAGTTGTATTCTTTAGATTTTCTGTAAACTAAACCAACATTAGTAGTACCTTTCAGATACCTTAGAATTCTCTTAACAGCAGTTAAATGAGATTCTCTAGGATCTGATTGGAATCTAGCACACAAACAAACACTGAACAGAATGTCAGGTCTAGAAGCAGTCAGATATAGAAGAGATCCAATCATACCTCTGTATAACTTCTGATCTACCTTCTTACTTACCTCATCCTTACCTAGGATGCATGTTGGATGCATAGGAGTTTTGGCTTCTTTGCAGTCCAGAAGATTAAACTTCTTCAGAAGTTCCTTCACATACTTGGTTTGGTGAACGTACGTTCATTCTGATGTTTGATTTATTTGTATTCCAAGGAAGTACTTGAGTTCTCCCATCATGCTCATTTCAAACTCAGCCTGCATAGACTTAGCAAACTCCTTTCCAAGTGTAGCATTAGATGTTCCAAAAATAATATCATCTACATATATTTGACAAATTAAAATATCCTTTTTAAAGGTTTTACAAAAGAGAGTAGTGTCCACTTTTCCTCTAGTGAAACCATTATCCAGAAGAAAAGAACTTAAGCGTTCATACCAAGCTCTGGGAGCCTGTTTCAATCCATACAATGATTTCTTAAGTTTAAAAACATGATTAGGAGACATAGAGTCTTCAAAACCAGGAGGTTGATGGACATAGACTTCTTCATCTATATAACCATTTAAGAAGGCACTCTTAACATCCATCTGATAGAGAGTGATGTTATGTTGAGTGGCAAAAGAAATTAATAAGCGAATAGATTCTAACCTGGCCACTGGTGCAAAGGTTTCTGTATAATCAATCCCTTCTTGCTGACTATAACCCTGAGCCACCAGTCTGGCTTTGTTCCTTACCACTTCGCCTTTCTCACTGAGCTTGTTTCTGAAGACCCATTTTGTACCAATTATATTGAATCCATCTGGTCTAGGAACAAGATCCCAAACATCATTCCTTGTAAACTGATTTAGTTCTTCTTGCATAGCAATTATCCAGTCTGGATCTTCTAGAGCATGATCAACAGAAGTTGGCTCGATCAAAGATACAAGACCTAATTGACAGTCTGCACTGTTCCTAAGGAATGCTCTTGTTCTGATTGGATCATCCTTCTTTCCAAGAATGACATCTTCTGAATGACCAGAGATGAGTCTGGATGATCTTCTGACAGATGGCTCTTCAGAAATGCTTAGATCCTCCAGAGAAGCTGATACTTGATCTTCCGATTCTTTGCTTCTGAGAGGTTCTGCTTCTGATGCGTTGCTTCTTGGCTCAACAACTTCTGATATGTCAATATCACAATCTGCAAAATTATCAAACTGCTTTGGTTTTTCAGAACCAAGCTTATCATCAAACCTGATATTGATTGATTCTTCTACAACCAATGTTTCAGTATTGTATACTCTGTAGGCTTTTGAGCGTTCAGAATATCCAAGAAGGAAACATTTTTGTGCTTTGGAATCAAACTTACCAAGATGATCTTTAGTGTTCAGAATAAAGCATACACATCCAAAAGGATGGAAATATGAAATGTTGGGCTTTCTATTCTTCCACAATTCATAGGGAGTCTTATTTAGAATAGGTCTGATAGAGATTCTATTCTGAATATAACATGCAGTGTTTATTGCTTCTGCCCAGAAATGCTTAGCCATATTGGTTTCATTGATCATGGTTCTGGCCATTTCTTGCAGAGTCCTATTCTTTCGTTCTACAACCCCATTTTGCTGTGGAGTTCTAGGACAAGAGAAATCATGGGCAATACCATTTTCTTTGAAGAACTCTTCAAAGGATCTGTTCTCAAATTCACCACCATGATCACTTCTGACCTTTATGATTTTACACTCTTTTTCAGATTGAATCTGAATGCAGAAATCAAAGAACACTGAATGAGTCTCATCCTTGTGTTTCAAGAATTTTACCCATGTCCAGCGGCTATAATCATCTACGATGACTAATCCATATTTCTTTCCTCTGACAGATGCTGTTTTGACTGGTCCAAACAGATCAATGTGCAAGAGTTCTAATGGCCTTGAGGTAGAAACAACATTCTTAGACTTGAATGCAGGTTTGGAGAACTTGCCCTTCTGACATGCTTCACAAAGAGCATCTGATTGGAATTTCAGATTAGGGAGTCCTCTGACCAGATTCAGTTTGTTAATCTGAGAAATCTTTCTCAAACTAGCATGACCTAATCTTCTGTGCCAGACCCACTGCTCTTCAGAAACAGACATAAGACAAGTCACCTTCTGACTCATAAGATCTTGCAGATCTGTCTTATAAATGTTGTTCTTCCTCTTGCCTGTAAATAGGATTGAGCCATCCTTCTGATTTACAGCCTTGCAAGACTCTTGATTAAAGATTATATCATAACCATTGTCACTCAATTGACTGATAGATAAGAGGTTATGTGTTAATCCTTCTACAAGAAGTACATTAGAGATGGAAGGAGAGTTACCAGACTTTATAGTTCCAGAGCCAATTATCTTGCCCTTCTGATCTCCTCCGAACTTGACTTCCCCTCCAGACTTAAGCACCAGGTCTTGGAACATAGACCTTCTTCCTGTCATGTGTCGCGAGCATCCAGAGTCCAGGTACCATGACATGTTGTGCTCTGTCCTTCTTGCAGCCAAGGATATCTGCAATAGGAATAATCTTATCCTTAGGTACCCACATCTTTTTGGGTCCTTTCTTGTTAGATTTTCTCAAGTTCTGATTGAACTTGGGTTTTACATTATAAGCAATAGGAGGAACAGCATGATAATTCTTAATGTGAGTTTCATGATATTTCCTAGGTTGTGTCACATGCTTCTTAGTGTGTGTAATGTGAAAACTTTGTGCATGTGAAGTGTGCCTAATATCATGTGAGTGGCCATACTTGAACTGATCATACAATGGCTTGTATGTAATTTTCATTTCATCAACAGGTTCAAGTTTGTATGGGGTTTCACCCTCATAGCCAATGCCAACTCTTTTGTTTCCAGACACAGCATATATCATAGAGGCTAGCTGACTTCTGCCGATACTTCTAGATAAGAACTTCCTCTTCAGAATCTGATTCTGATGTAGATTCTGATCCGTCATCTTCTGTCGCCATCAGCGCACAGTTGGCCTGCTCATCTTCTGAATCATCTTCTGACTCATCCCAGGTTGCCATAAGACCTTTCTTCTTACGAAACTTTTTCTTGGGACTTTCCTTCTGAAGATTTGGACATTCATTCTTGTAGTGTCCAGGCTCATTGCATTCATAGCACATGACCTTCTTCTTGTCAAATCTTCTTTCATCAGAAGATTCTCCACGTTCAAATTTCCTTGAACTTCTGAAGCCTCTGAACTTCCTTTGCTTGGTCTTCCAGAGTTGATTTAGCCTTCTGGAAATCATGGACAGTTCATCTTCTTCTTCAGATTCTGATTCTTCAGGATCTTCTTCTTTAGCCTGAAAAGCGTTAGTGCATTTCTTGATATTAGATTTTAATGCAATAGACTTACCTTTCTTTTGAGGCTCATTTGCGTCCAGCTCTATTTCATGACTTCTCAAGGCGCTGATAAGCTCTTCCAGAGAAACTTCATTCAGATTCTTTGCAATCTTGAATGCAGTCACCATAGGACCCCATCTTCTGGGTAAGCTTCTGATGATCTTCTTCACATGATCAGCCTTGGTGTATCCTTTGTCAAGAACTCTCAATCCAGCAGTCAGAGTTTGAAATCTCGAAAACATCTTTTCAATGTCTTCATCATCCTCCATCTTGAAGGCTTCATACTTCTGGATTAAGGCTAGAGCTTTGGTCTCCTTGACTTGAGCATTTCCTTCATGAGTCATTTTCAAGGACTCATATATGTCATAGGCCGTTTCCCTGTTAGATATCTTCTCATACTCAGCATGAGAGATAGCATTCAGCAAAACAGTTCTGCATTTATGATGATTCCTGAAAAGCTTCTTTTGATCATCATTCATTTCTTGCCTTGACAGCTTTGCGCCTCTGGCATTTACTGGATGTTTGTAACCATCCATCAGAAGATCCCATAGATCACCATCTAGACCCAGAAAGTAACTTTCCAGTTTATCTTTCCAGTATTCAAAGTTTTCACCATCAAATACCGGCGGTCTAGTATAACCATTGTTACCGTTGTATTGCTCAGCAGAGCCAGATGTAGATGTAGTCTTTTCACTTTCATCAACCATCTTTTAAATGAAGCGTTTTTCTCTTCCTGAATCTTTTCTAAACACGGTTAAGTGCTTGCACCTTAGAACCGGCGCTCTGATGCCAATTGAAGGATAGAAAAACACTTAGAAAGGGGGGGATTGAATAAGTGTGACTTTAAAAACTTGGGCGATAAAAATAAATTGCACAATTATTTTTATCCTGGTTCGCTGTTAACGAAGCTACTCCAGTCCACCCCCGCAGAGATGATTTACCTCAACTGAGGATTTAATCCACTAATCGCACGGATTACAATGGTTTTCCACTTAGTCCGCAACTAAGTCTTCCAGAGTCTTCTGATCACAACCTGATCACTCCAGGAACAACTGCTTAGATACCCTCTAAGACTTTTCTAGAGTCTACTGATCAACACGATCACTCTAGGCTTAGTTCACTCCTAAGACTTCCTCTAGAGTATACTGATCAACCTGATCACTCTAGTTACAAACTGCTCAGCCAACTGCCAAGACTTCCTAGAGTATACTGATCAACACGATCACTCTAGTTCCTTACAACTTAATGTAATCAATTCAAGAGTTTACAAATGCTTCTTAAAAGCGATAATCACAACTGTGATATTTCTCTTAACGTTTAAGCTTAATCTCACTAAGATATTACAACAGCAATGTAGTGAGCTTTGATGAAGATGAAGATTCTGAGTTTAGATTGAACAGCGTTTCAGCAAGTTAATTTGAATTGTCTTTGTTCAGGATCGTTAACCTTGCTTCTCATCAGAACTTCATATTTATAGGCGTTGAGAAGATGACCGTTGAATGCATTTAATGCTTTGCGTGTTCCGTACAGCTTTGCATTTAATGTTATACGCTTTTGTCAACTACCTCGAGCCTTGTTCACGCTGTGTCTACTGACGTAGCCTTTAGTAGCTTTAACGTTCCTTTTGTCAGTCAGCGTAGTCTGCCACGTGTACTTCCTTCTGATCTGATGTTTGTGAATACGACGTTTGAATATCATCAGAGTCAAACAGCTTGGTGCAGAGCATCTTCTGATCTTCTGACCTTGAAGTGCTTCTGAGCGTGATACCATCTTCTGATCTTCAGTGCTTCTGATCTCATGTTCTTCTGATGCTTCCATAGACCCATGTTCTGATTCTGCTTCGACCATCTTCTGATGTCTTGCCAGACCATGTTCTGATGTTGCATGCTGAACCATTTGAGACACAACTTCTGAGCGCTGAATTATGCGTACTCTTTATATATTTCCTGAAAGGGAAATTGCATTTGATTAGAGTACCATATTATCTTAAGCAAAATTCATATTATTGTTATCATCAAAACTAAGATAATTGATAAGAACAAATCTTGTTCTAACAGTAATTAGAGTGATCACGTGGTGGTCAGGATACTCTAAGAAAGTCTTAGCTTGTGTCTAAGCATTTGTTCCTAGAGTGATCAGGTTGTGATCAGAAGACTCTAGAAGACTTAGAAGTTGTCTAAGTGGAAAACCATTGTAATGTCGTGTGATTAGTGGATTAAATCCTCAGTTGAGGTAAATCACCTTGTATAGGGTGGACTGGAGTAGTTTAGTTAACAACGAACTAGGATAAAAATACTTGTGCAAATTATTTTTATCTTATGAGTTTTTGAAACTACACTTATTCAAACCCCCCCTTTCTAAGTGTTTTTCTATCCTTCAGATAGAAGAGTTGGCAGAAGATCGCAGGATTTTGAGAGTAAATGGGAGATATCTGAAAAGATACAAGCCACTCATGCATGAAGTAAAAATAGCAAAAACGTAGACTTTAAAAGTGTGCGCCATGGGCCAAAATGGTGGAGCAAGCACCAAAATGGTTTCGTATCTAAGTGAGATATGTAGTAAATAAACTAAGAAGACTGAACAATGTCAAAATACATTTCATTGTGATTAAAAGAGTACATTCAGTCAAGAAGATTGTGTTTGCATGCAAACCAAAGTTACAAAAATAAGGGCACACTAGAAGCTATCAAAGAAGCGTTCAAAATTGTAGACAATAAAACTAAAGCCTACAACGCCTCCAACAATGCCTCCAACAATGCACCCTTTAGTTGACCCTTTGCTTCAAACCTTCCAAGGATAACAGGGGCAAGCTTTCTGCTTCAAAAAGATCCAAAGATCCTTCCACGTGCATTCTCCTCACTATCCCCTGTCTGACAAACATGTGGGATAACAACCTGCCGTAAGGAAGACATGTTGCTATGCCCTGATGAGAGGAGGCAATAGCAACATCTTTGGCTAGCTGTTTGAAAATCAGCAATGGAAATTTGATTTTTCTTTCCCGGATAGCACAGAGTATGAACTCTAGATCCTCCATCATGATGCTTTCTTGATCCTCGTTTCGTGGGCAAAAGTTACCCACTAGAAGTTGATGCCAGATCCTGATAATTTTGGCACTGAAAGGATCATTAGCCAAGAGAGCCCTCAAAACAGCAGAGGTGGTCATGCTAAAGGAGTTATCAGCAAACACTTCTCCAGAGTTCTCGCATCTCAGCAGTTCAGAGATAGACGAGGGAGAAATGGTAATAGGGGCTCTTCGAACCTGAGACACGATGGTGGTTCTTCTTTCTGGATCTATCCGGAGGGATGCGAACATCCAAAAATCCGCCAGCATGTTTGGATAAACAGGCCCCTCCAGGATTCCTTGGTAAACCTGTAGTTGTTGGTTAGCAAAGAGTGCGTCAACATTGATATTGTTCTCATCGAACTCTTCTACAAAAATTTTAAATTCTTTCTTAATAGAAGACCTGATAGTGTTGTAAGTTAAAGGTGTCATTGTAAGCAAGGGAGTACAAAAAGGAAATTCTTTAAACTCTGTATTCAAAGAGGTACAAGAAGAAGAGAGAAAACTTTGATAGGAATATGGAAAGAGGATGAAGAAATGAGCAGAACACCAAGGCTTATATAGAGGACGTTGGCCATAAAAGAGTGATTATTCTTTAAATTCTGATTGGACTGCAAGTGGTTTCCCTGAGGGAAGATAGGGAGTCCGCCGTTTTTGGCCTTGGAAGTTGGAGTGTAATCATTTTAGAAACTGATACATGCACGTCTTAAGTAGACGTTTTGAAAAAGTGATGTCATCATTCAATGATGGTTGCGGCTAGTGGAGTAGAAACGTCAAATCTAGGCTTAAGAGGCTGCGAAGAGTAATCATGTCACGTGGGTACACTATCGAGGTCATTATGGTAGTGGGAAAATAAATTTTAGCAATTTAAGAGTTGTTAAAATGTTATTTTTGTGACATTTGCAGAATATGGTATATGGATAATTGAAAGGTAAAATGTGCATACATTCCTTGGCTAGTTTGATTACAAAAGTGAAACAAAGTACGAAACGCAAAAATATTACAAGGGTTAGAACAATTAATTAAAGTCCTTAGGGAGATTATCCTTTATCTTGGAATATTGGGATGTCCACAATGACAGACGCTGTTCGATTAGTGCTTGTTGTTTTTGCAGTTCTTCGATTTCTAGTACTAACTTTTGTGTCGTCTCGAGATGACGAATCCCTGACTGCGCCATTTCATTCAACTCATTCTGCTGGGATTGTTTGATTTCCTCTTGGCGAGACTTGGAAGTTTTTATCTTCTCTTCGAAGAGTTTAATTTCTTGTTCCCAGGATTTGATGTCCGCTTCACAAGTTTCATATTCTTTTTGGCGATTCGCACGCTCAAGCTCAAGGACATCAGCCTTTCTAGTTGCATCACCAGCAGCTTTCCACGAAGAACTATGAGAAGTTATTTTTGCCTTGAGTTATTCGTCAACATCTCGCTTTCGAAGAATGTCAACTTGAAGCTGATCAACCTGAGAATTCAGCGAGACAATCACTTATGAGACTTCCTCTGAAACCAAGAGTAAATCCATCTTCTTCAAAAGATTGTTCAAACCAAAACAGCTGGTGGAATCCTTACTTAGAACTTTGATAAGGTTGGCTTCAAAGAACTTTTTCTTTATCTGACGAAGGAGGTTTAGAATACCACTCTCCTTATCACTTTCCTCCAAGACATTCGAAGAATTTTCAAGCCTGATAGGCGAAACATTCTCGGCATTCATCATAGCCTTGAGGAAGCTTACAGGATCAGCATTCTTGAGTCGCTCCACTTCTGTAGGAGTGAGCACTGCAGGGGTCTGCTTCGAAGTGGCCACAGGGGTAACTATAGTCCCAAAGGTCGAAGTTTCATTATTACCTGGTGTAGGCAAATTAGAAGCTTCATCTACATCCTCATGTTCAGAAATAGTGTCTTCGCTCCCAGTTGGCTGCTCAACTACATTGCCGTTATTTGAATGTTGAGGGTTTTCTTCCATGTCTTCGTCTTGATGGGTATTTGGAGAAGCGTCATCCGAATGACTTTCCTCAACACGCACAGGTGAAACGATAGTTGCAATGGGTTGAACGTCTTCGAGAATTGGAGAAAGGACAGGAGATTTACGTCGAGGGACTGTTGAAAGAGAATTGTGGTGTACTTTTCGTTTATATCGTATGTTGGATAAATAAATCCAGCGTCACCCTTAGGGATTCGAATGGGCTTAACATCCCAACCCATGGCGCCTAGAGAGAGCTTACAAACCTCGCTTTAGGTGCAGCCCCTGAGGGCTCATACTATAAGGAAATAAAGTTGCGCCCTCACTAACAGCAATTGCTTTTAGCGCAGTGGTAAGCGCTTGATCCTACAAGTGGTATCAGAGCATGGTCATGGGTTCGAATCCCCCCGGCTGACACTGGGGGGAGATTGTTGGATAAATAAATCCAGCGTCACCCTTAGGGATTCGAATGGGCTTAACATCTCAACCCATGGCGCCTAGAGAGAGCTTACAAACCTCGCTTTAGGTGCAGCCCCTGAGGGCTCATACTATAAGGAAATAAAGTTGCGCCCTCACTAACAGCAATTGCTTTTAGCGCAGTGGTAAGCGCTTGATCCTACATCGTATCCACATGGATTATTGCGATATCACCGCCGTTCTATAGCCTATTTTGTCTTGAGTTAATGTTACTTTAGTTTTGAGTTTGCAAAAGATCATTCAACACTTTAGTAGCAAAGAGTAAATTAATGAAAGTTCTAAGTTAAAGAAAATGTATCAAGATTCGATTTCATCGACCTAACTTTGTATATCTCCTTATAAATATATGTATATGAACTCGTTAACGATCAATATAATTACGTATAGACGTCTATACCGTTCGTGTCCGCAACAATATAGGTAGATTTATCGTATTGTTTAACCGACGATTTCTCCACCGTTTAAACAATACAAATAACGTTTTAAAACCGATACTAAGTAAACATCAAACGCTAAATCCATGTCTGCAATTTATCGTTTGATAGATGATAAAGTTAGGTCTAGATACAAACATTGATGTCTCAAACACTTATACCATAGAAAAGCTTTAATAAACAAACTAAACCATCTATATTGATCATCACTTGTTCATACATAATATATTCACAAGAAAAACATACAAAAGGCTAGGAAGATTACATCTTATCTTGATACAAAAGAGATTTAGTTATCCATGAAAATGGTAGCTTGCTCAAGAAGGTAAGAATGAAGAATGACAAGCATCTACGGCGATTAATCGACGATCAAGGCTTCGATTCTCCAATTCTTCACTTGCTACAGTAGTTTAGTGCTCTCTTATCTCTCTAAAATGTCTAACTAACTAAAAAATCTGTTCTGGCCCTTAAACAAATAAACAACATTACGCAGACCGCGCTTAGCGCGGTGAAGCCGGCTAAGCGCGCTATCCCAAAATGGCTAAACCGCCCAACCGCGCTAAGCGGGCTCCATATCGGGCTTAGCGCGGAAGATTCTGCCAAAACTTCCTTCTTTTCTTCAAAAAACGCGCTTAGCGCGCCTATACCGTGCTTAGCGCGGTACCCTCTTTCCAGCAATCCTTGGTTTTTGGTCTTGGAACATCTTCAATTCATTTTTCCATGGTCCAAGCTTCCATTTATCTAGCAAAAAACTATAAAATCCACACAAATTGCAAAGATAATGACTATTCGACAATAATATAAATATAAGAATATATATATACCAAATGATAATAAAATACTAATACTAACCACAAAAAGACTTGAAAGTTACCAAAAATTACCCAAGATATTAACACAATTTGGTAACTAACAACTCTCCCCCAACTTAAACCTTTGTTTGTCCTCAAACAAAAACAAACACAACCAAGAGATCACAAGCTAAGACAAGAACAAATGGGTGGTTCAAATTCCACAAGCACACAACTAACATCTTACCCTTGCTCAAATAACACCATGATTAAGATACTAATACTAAATACACATTTGATGTCAACAATTCCTAAAGCAAAATAAGTTCAAGATTGAATCACAACCTACACACTTCTCTAGTAAGAGACAAAATTGAGGATCCTAACACTCACACAACAATGCCGCCAACATACAGAATCAATTATGCATTTATCTACACAACATTTATATAAAAAGCGTAAAAGCAAGAATCACAAAGACTTTAGGGTTGTAGCTTGGCTTGGTTAACAAGGAAATGTCATTTCTCAAGGCTATTGAAACGAAAGGGTCAATACCTAATAGAGCATTCAAATCACAATTACATCCACACATCCTTATCAACCGATCACATAATTTTATTGCTCAAGAGTTCACCCATTTTAATTTAAAGGAAACTAGCTATATACAAAGCTCTTTTTTTTCTTTTTCTTTTTCTTTTTCTTTTTCTTTTTCTTTTTCTTTTTATTTTTCTCTCTTGAGCAATCACTTATTTTCTTCTCCACACCAATACAACCAATATTTGTTTTCTCCCCAACTTGAATATTACCACCACATAATCACGAATGCTCCCTATTCTAAGGCGAAAAGGAATCTATCCTAACCATGTTTCATGGTACTCTTCAAGGTTGAAAGAAAGTCATCAAGATTCAGATCAAAAATCGGCAATTATAAACAAGGACATGATACCGATTGAATCTTGGCAAAGCGGCTCAAAGTGGTTAGCAAATACTCACACACTCACCGGGTAGGTTATATTTGGTAGAGAAGTTATACTCGTAATGCGAAACAAAATGCTTTGATCACTTTCATGCTTTACACAATTAAATAAAAACGCAAGATTAAACATAATAAACACGAGTTAAACGCACATTGTTGGTAACCACAAAATAATATATATATACAATGGAAAGGCTCCTCACACTAATTTTAGTACTACAATGATTCATTATTGAACTATTTTTGTTAAAGAAAATGTGACATCTAATTTGTACAATTAAAAGCATCTAATTCATGGTATATTAAAGAAACGGTAAAAATGTACCTTGCACGTACTAATTTCACATTATATCATCACCGCCCCAATTGGTTGTACAAAACTTGCTTTCATCAATGAAGCACTTTCACAAGGACAAACAAAGATTTAAACACAATTGCATATGGATATAGAAATATAAAGAAATTAAACTAAAAACTTAATAAATTAAAAACAAACACCAAAAGGTGTCACAATATCCAAAAGGCATAGTAATGCCTAAGATCCAAAATACCTCATCCTTTAAAAGGATGGAACAAAACATATCATAACTTAACTAAACTAAAGTCAAATATCATAAATAAAATTAAAAAAAAAACTAGCACTAATCATAACTAATACTAATACTAATCAACCACCACATGACTACTCATCATCATCCTGAAGATTTTCTTCCACATCTTCATTCTCATCCTCGCCAACTTCCTCCTCCTCAGGAAATAGCCTGACCTCAGGCCAATTAGCATAATCCACCAAGTCTTGGCGAGAACTCCACGGATGAGCCACATTGGGCTCCATCATCTGCAACCTCAACTGTGACATAGAGTCATGCAAAAACATGAATGCTCTCTGATGCGCCATATGAAATGCCAAGTTCTCCTCTCTATCAGGATCACTACGGCGGCGAGCAGGGCGAGCAGCAGCAACAGGAACAGCAGTCAACCTGGATAAACAGTAACGCTCAATAAAAATATCGTCAATAAAAGTATCAATTGACATAAGACCCTCAGAAGGAATCTGCACTCTAGCTTTCTTGCACAGATTCATGATCAGACCAGTGAAAATCAACTTGCAGGGAGCACGATCACCATGGCGAGTGCCACTCAAAGCAACCTTCTTGAGCTCATTCGCAATAATGCGAGTAATATCAATCGGCTCATGCTCAATCATACGAGCAACCAGTGCAGCAGACTCAGCAGGTAAAGAGGAAGTGTGACTCCTAGGCCTCAAATTATGAAGGACCACCGACATGAGAATCTGAGCATTAGTGGTCAACACTTTTATGGAGAACTTCTGGGGCTGCCCCGAAGGATTAAGATCATAAGAATGCCCCCTCATGCACAAAACCTCCTTAAGCTGCTCAAAATTAAAATTACCCCGTGCCAACTGCACATGATAACCACAAAGTTCACCATCCTCAAAAGGCAAAGGAGTCCCCAAAAATTCACGGATAGCCTGACGAGAAAAGTCAATCTCCTTTCTACGCACCCAAGTTTTGAACTCATAAGCAACACCTTCAACAGGAAATTCCTCACTTGGCACGGCATTAGCATAAAACTCTCGAACAATCTCCAAGTGAAACTTAGGTACAGGCTCACAAAGTTTGAGCCAACCATACTCCTCAAGGGTGTTATAACACCACCCATAGCTTCCCTCAGGATTGATTCTAACAATTCGCTCAAGCCACCATGTCCTAACCTCTAATTTCTTGTACCTTTCCTCTTGGACATGACCCTTAAAACGGTTCTGATTAAACGGAATAGCCCTAGGTGCTTGAGAAGAGCTGCCACCTTCGGTTCCGGTCTTTTGCTTCTTAGAGCCTAAGAATTTTGGTCCCATCTGAAATAATCAAGAAAACGGCACCACAAAACCAAAATGTTAACACAAATAAAAAAATATACTGCCAAATTAAGTGTTAACAGCATCCATCACTCTCCCTGCATCAGACAAAAGCAGAATAAAGAGGGAATTTTTCTGAAACTCCCAAACCGCGCTAAGCGGACTTACAGCGCTAAGCGGGCTCTGCGAACTGCAGAAAAATTCCCTACGAACCAGGGTTTCCTCCCTACTTCCCCAGCACCCAAAATCGGTTTCAAACACATAGCAAGGCACAGGAAACAGATTCTAATACTAAGTTTTCAACACACAAAACCCTAACCACATCATTTCTATTCCTAATCTAAATCTAAACCTTAATATATATAAAGCAAGCATAAAAGAATAGCAAAAAGAAGATGGAGATATTACCTTAGTGATGATGAAGATGAAGCTAGAGCAAAGAAACTTGATTAGGCAAAGAGAAAGCAAAGAAAAAGTTTAGGAGA